>NC_090252.1:40477687-40490187 GCF_037325665.1 Littorina saxatilis
AACACACCGCTTTTATTATTCACGCTAATCCAAAAGTACCAGGAAGTTTTCAGTGAGGAACGTTTTGGGAATTCCAATTGCGGACCCCAACTTACGTGTGCTCTCGAAGTAGATGGATGTAATTTTTTTTCTACTTCTGCGTTACTTGGTTGACTTGCTTTCAATGAAGCACGCCAAATTAGTTCCAAAAAGCTGAACAACTAAAGTACGAGAACCCTCCTACCCGTGTGAATTGTCCTGAACAGTTCCCAGCAAAAGAAACCACTGATGCATGTTGTGTGTGTGTGTGAGTGTGTGTGGTGTGTGTGTGTCTGTGTGTGTGTGTGCGTGCGTGTGTGTGTGTATGTGCGTGGGTGTGTGTGTGTGTGTGTGTGTGTGCGCGTGTGCGTGTGTGTGTTTGCGTGCGTGCGTGCGTTTGTGCGTTCGAGCGTGGGTGTGTGTTTGTTTGTGTGTGTGTATGTGCGTGCGCGCGCGCGCGTGTGTGTGTGTGTGTGTGTGTGTGTGTGTGTGTGTGTGTGTGTGTGTGTGTGTGTGTGTGTGTGTGTGTGTGTCGTTTTCAAACTGTTGTAAAATTCAAACCTTAAATGATGTCTGAATCGAAAAACAGATTCTTGCAGGGCATTTTACTGGCTCTATTATGGTGAATGTCTATTTTGTACGTTCAGTGTTAGTTTACCTCTTCCTCATAAACTGCGTTCTATGGTGTACAGTAATGTGAGTCGTGATTAAAACCAGAGGTATAATTATCACCAGGCCACCGAAATCGTATTAACAAAATGAGGATGAGGGATTGCTTCTCCTCCTCCTCCTCCTCCGCCTCCTTCTTCTGTGGCATGAACTGAGCTGCACGGAGTTTCACACGAGGTAATCTGTGCATGTTTACATAAGATCATTCTGAGCTTCCTCCCACTTGAACACATACCAAAAGTCTACCACCTGCATGCTGCTTTCTGTGAAGTACGGGAACTCTCTGCTGATTTCACTTTGTAGATTGACATAGGTGTCAACTTATTCAGCAAAACAAAAATGAAAGAACGGAAGAACGAATGTAAGAAAGAAGGAAAGAAAGAGAGAGTTTGTTTGTTTGTTTGCGCCCAGTCCACCACGAAGGGTGATATCAGGGCGGTGCTGCTTTGACAGTTAACGTGCGCCACACACAAGACAGAAGTCGGAGCACAGTCACATTATTCTGACACCGGACCAACCAGTCCTAGCACTAACCCCATAATGCCAGACGCCAGGCGGAGCAGCCACTAGATTGCCAAATTTAAAGTCTTCGAACCCACGACCTCCCGCTCACTGGGCGGACGCCTTACCACTAGGCCACCGTGTTGCGGTAGAAAGAGAGAGAGAAATAAAGAAAGAAACAAACAAACAAACCAGAAAATTACAGAAAGAAAGAAAGGAAAAAAAACCCAGAAAGACTGAGAAAAAAAAATATAAAAAAAATAAAAAGAAAGAAAGAACGAAGAAAGAAAGGAAGAAACGAAAGAAAGAAAGAAAGAAAGGAAATTTCAATTGGCACCGGAAGCAGCAACGCTGTTGTTTGTTGGTGCTTATCATAATCTTTGACAGTTTTGAAGCTTTGGCAGGTCTCCCACTGTGCACTTGATCGTTTACAAGGAAAATACGGTGCATGCATATTTAATACTGTGTGTGTGGGGGGTGTTTGTGTGTGATCACGTAATTTCTACGGGAGGACGGAACACGTCATGTGTGATCACAGACGTTCAAGTCCCCAAACCGTCAATTACCAGGTCTTTATGAGCACCGCATATACACAGTTACACACAACGTTGTTACAAAACTGGATTGCAGTTTTTTTTACATTTAGTCAAGTTTTGACTAAATGTTTTAACGTAGAGGGGGGAATCGAGACGAGGGTGTGGTGTATGTGTGTGTGTGTGTGTGTGTGTGTGTGTGTGTGTGTGTGTGTGTAGAGCGATTCAGAGAAAACTACTGGACCGATCCTCATGAAACTTGACATGAGAGATCCTGAGTATGGTATCTCCAGACGTTTTTTTCATTTTTTTGATAAATGTCTTTGATGACGTCATATCCGGCTTTTCGTGAAAGTTGAGGCGGCACTGTCACGCTCTCATTTTTCAACCAAATTGGTTAAAATTTTGGTCAAGTAATCTTCGACAAAGCCCGGACTTGGGTATTGCATTTCAGCTTGAAGGCTTAAAAATTAATTAATGAGTTTGCTCATTAAAGTTGTCATTAAAATCGATTTTTCGCAAACAGATTTAAAATTGATTGCATCGTATTTTTCATCACATTCTGAATCTAAACATATAATACATATGTCATGTTTACTCTTAAAATGTGATCACAATTAACGAAAATAGATTAATTAATCTTATGATTAAAATTTAAGAAATTTATCCAAAACTGATTTCATCTTATTCTTTATCATTTCCTGATTCTAAAAACATATAGATATGATAGGTTGTACGCAAAACAAGCTCAGAAAGTTAACAAGAATACAGAAAAGCGCGCTTTCCTGCTTAGCACAATACGCTACCGCGCTAATCTGGCGTGTCAATATCACTACGTTTTTCACGTGGGAGGTGAGCGATTTCCTTCACGCGGGGATTGACGAAGCTGTACTGTCTTGGTGAAAAAATACAGTGCGTTCAGTTTCATCCCGTGAGTTCGACAGCTTGACTAAATGTAGTATTTTCGCCTTACGCGACTTGTTTTTTTTTAGAGTCTGCTCTTTTATAACTGTCCCTGCTTTGTTGAGAACGTAGTGTCATAAAAAAATATAAAACATACAGAACAAAATAAGAAATAAACACACGGACGCACGCACGCACGCACGCATGCACGCATGTACGCACGCACGCACACACACACACACACACACACACACGCTCTCTCTCTTTCTTTCTCTCTCTCTCGCTCTCTCCCCCTCTATCTTTCTTTCGTTCTCTGTCTGTCTGTCTGTCTGTCTGTCTGTCTGTCTGTCTGTCTCTCTCTCTGTCTCTCTGTCTCTCTGTCTCTCTCTCTCTCTCTCTCTCTCTCTCTCTCTCTCTCTCCCTTTGAACGTTTCAAAACCCTTAGTACCCTCATGTCGTATTTTAGTGTATGCCCGTGTTACACAGGGGATTCCCCTACAAAATCCCACAGGCACCGACGACTGTGTACCTGCTGTGCGGGTTGGAATCACTCATGCTTAGCCTTTTTTTGTGATTAAACGCTTGGTTGGAGAATAGATATACAGCTGTACTATCTCAGTACAATCTTAAAGTTACATCTATTCGTTTAATTTTAATTTTAGTTTTTGGATTCATGCCTTTCCTGGTCGGGTGCGCTGTCAGTAAAAATAGAAACACGCAATTGATCTTTGACGCCAATGCTGGGTGACAATTTTTGTTCGATTGTGATTTAATTTCTCTCTCTCCTTCTCTCTCTCTCTCTCTCCTCTTTCTCTCTCTCTCTCCCTTTCTCTCCCTCTCTCCCTCTCTCTCCCTTTCTCTCTCCCTCCCTCTCTCTCTCTCTCCCTCTAGCCCTCTCTCTCTCCCTCTTTCTCTCTCTCTCCTCTCTCTCCCTCTCTCCCTCTCTCTCCCCCTCTCTCTCTCTCTCTCTCTCTCTCTCTCCCTCTCTCCCCCTTTCTCTCTCTCTCTCTCTCCCTCTTTCTTTCTGTCCCTCTCCCTCTCTCTCCCTTTCTCTCGCTCTCTCTTTCTCTCTCCCTCTCTCCCTCCTTCTCTCTCTCTCTCTCCCTCTCCCTCTCTCTCTCTCTCTCTCTCTCTCTCTCTCTCTCTCTCTCTCTCTCACTGTGAAACAAAGCCAATTTTGAATGATATTTATGTTTCTCTTTTTGTCGCAGGCCCCACAACTTCACAAGCTACCACAAAAATACCTTGGCGAGTGGAACAGGAAGGGAGGCGACTCGCATTATACAATAAGCAATACGGTCACTTATTTAGATGAAGTTACTTCCCTTCTTCCGTCTCCCAATTCGGTGTTTTTTTCTCCCCTGATTCGGCTGTGTATAGAACAGGTGAAGCTGCGCGTTTATTTGACACTCTGGATCTTTGAGTGAAATATCTGTTTCCATTTGAAAAACAGCTTTAAAATGAATAGTAGTAGCTTGAAGGGGGTAATAGAGTGATATCCACTATTATTTTCAGTTGGGAGAATTTCAGGATAATCGTTATCATGCCAACAGCATCTCCAGCATCATTCTGCTACTTTGGATCAAACAGCTAGGCTAACGCCGTCAGCAGAACTGTCTTCTGTCCTGATTTCATGAGACATTATTGACACGATGAACACAATCGCTGATCTGTTGAATTCTCTGTTTCCATGGTTACCCCTCTTTAATGACCAGCTTGTGTCCACCTGGTGTTAGCATTATCAGCAGGGGCTGGAGAGTAGGGTACGTGTCATATACAATCACACGCATAACGAAATGTTATATTGAACTCAATGCAAACATTTTGTTCCCATCTTGCTATTCATTTAATTCGTGGAATGTACATACTATCCCTTGTATGAATGTAACTTTTCTGCACTTGTATGTTTAACATAATAGTGTGTGTGTGTGTGTGTGTGTGTGTGTGTGTGTGTGTGTGTGTGTGTGTGTGTGTGTGTGTGTGTGTGTGTACGAGTGTGTGTGTGTTCTTTATTAATTGTAACTTCTTTACTCTTCTTAGATAAGGGTAGATTTGCAAAATGTTCAAAGGAGTGATTTCCAGTGTCGTATATTGTTCAGATTTTATTTCGAGTCATGCATGGTTTAGGGTACTGGAAATGTTCGTGTGGTTTGACCTAATTAAAACATAATCTGATGATGTTTAGATCGGACCTCCACATAAAAGATCATGCAATGCAGATGGTTTTTTTGCGATGGGTCTCAGAAAAATAATGACTAGAAATACGAGCAGGACACAATGACATGTCGACACATGCGAAGGTATTAAGAGTTTGGTGACAGTGGCTTGGTTTTGGCTCTTCCATACACAAGGTACGTTGCTTCAGCACACGACCAAACACACATTTCTAACACCCAGACACACGCTGTCGCACACAAGCGTTGATCATGTGTGACCTGTCTTATATGTTCAAACATTGATTTAGTGGTCCCCCAACTAATGTGTGTGTGTGTGTGTGTGTGTGTGTGTGTGTGTGTGTGTGTGTGTGTGTGTGTGTGTGCGTGCGTGTGCTTTTGGTGTGTGTGTGAGTGCGTGTGTGTGTGTGTGTGTGTGTTTGTTTGTGTGTATGTGTGTGTGAGCGTGTGCGCGTGTGTCTATCTCTCTATAGATACGGCTTCTCTGTGTTTGTGTGTGTGTGTGTGTGTGTGTGTGTGTGTGTGTGTGTGTGTGTGTGTGTGTGTGTGTGTCTATGTGAGCTACACCTGTGCATTGTTCAGTTCTGATTGTGATGTGGTCTGGCGGCTTTTGTGTAATTTTATGTACTGGCCTTCCTTTGAGAAGCCATAACAGTTCAAAAGGGCTTAGAGATAAGCTCTAACTTGCAGTCCCCAGGATTATCTGCGCAGTAGCAGTTCTCTAGGCTGGTCACACAGCTTGCTGCTGTGCCGACTGGTCAGGGACTCGGACATGGGGCTGTGGGTATAACTAAGCCCAGATTATCACATCAGCGTGTTTCAGTTTGAGGTCGAGTGGCTCCCGCCATCCCTCCTGATTCCAGCGACTACCTTCTAGACAACATATCCTCACCCAAGGCCCACGAGTCGCCAAACTGTACATATTGTTTTTATTACCACGGCCTTCGTGGCTTACATCTTAATCCTTTTATTTGTAAAAAGTTTTGAGATTTATTGTTCGTGTTCCTCTTACTTGCTCATCTATTTGGTTTTATTGGTGATCCTGAAAGGTTCCACTTTTTAACTCGATTTGAAATAAAAAAAAATAATATTACAAGCCCGTTATTCAAGATATAGAATACAGACTTATAATTCTTACCAAGAAACATCTTAACTACTTTTCATTTTAACAAATTCCACAGAGCATTATCAACTCAACCCCACCCCCTGCCCTCCTCTCCTTATTTTTTGTTTCTTTCTTTCCTCTTTTTGAAAGCGGACAAACACTCAAAACCGTAGGACTTTTAATATTAATATTAATTTTAACGAGTGGAGTTCGCCTCCAAAGGTGATTAACACGGTTACATTCGTCGACAAGGATGGGACTCGATATGGTCAGGAATGGCATTATGGCCACTGAATCATTTTCGTGCTGTTCCCATTCCACGAATCTGGGAGGGACCTAAGCTTGGCACCCGGCTCTAAGTACTTCTTCCCGGCGAAGCCGGCTACCCGGCGAAGCGGGTATTCATTCTAGTATATATATATATATATATATATATATATATATATCCCATGACCTCCCTTCTTTGTCTCTGTTACTTCAGTATGGGTATATATGTTGTATTTTTATAGCTCAATAAATACATCATGGACTCCAAAAAATATATGATAGTGCAGATTCCGATTTGGGCAAAGAACTACCTTCCTCCCGACCTTTGACCTCGCGCCGAACAATGTGACACATTTGTATGAAGTTCCAAAATCGTATTGCACGGCTCAGAAAACCATATCAGTTGCACGCAAAAATGAATCTCAGAACTGATCTGATGTATGAGATGCAATAAGCAAACGTTTCTTTCATTATGAAAGCAATGCAGGTCGAAAAAAACGAACATTCAACTTACAAGATAACCAGATGCTAGCGAACCAAAACAAAAACACGAGTACGCTCCCTTGCATCGTTAGCAGACGACTTTTGAGAATCTGTCAGACCGTCCTTACCTGGCACGGTTGGGCTTCGCTATCAAATATTGGCTGTTTCACGTGTTTTGCGAGCAAGTCTACTCTTTTGCCTGGCTCTGCAGTAAGTCCACATTGGCGATGAAGGTATCCAAGAACTTAACATGTGTGTATTTTTCCGTAATCCAGTCATATTCCTTCAAAATGCAATCAATCGGCGGTGACAGACGTGTCGGTCGCGTTTTCCTCACACCCATACCAGTTTAAGTTCATCCATGCAAACACACTCGCAAAACAGTTTATCACGTAGATACATTTCAAATAGGGAGCAAATGGTTAAATCTAAACCTACATATTTGTTCCCTAAAATTTGCTTCTCTGTCAATAAGCCTAATTACACACGTTCGAGAAAAACAACGTGGAATCGATTCTGAATCGAGTAAGCCAAATGGGTCCCAAACCCGTTTCGCCCGTTCTGCCGACCTGAAACGCAAAACAAAAGAATTGTGCGCTTCAACTAAATTAATTTCTATTCGACTTCATTACTTTCTTGCAACTTATGAACCTTTACTTAAAGCTTTTAAATGGTCTGAAAGTAGTGTTACCGCGTACTTATCGATGCACTCATTCGTTTTATTTTTTCAGCGACGGTCACTTAGTTTAAGGTTGCAAAAGGGCTAAGTCTCGCTGCCAACACTGTTTTACACTGCACAGATCGCAACAGTGCCGCTAGTAGTCTACACTTTGTGTTTGATGGTAGAATGGGATATACAGATTACAACACTCGTGGTTTTTTATATGGCTTGTATTTCAGTCAAGACCCAGCGGGAATATCAATCGAGAGCCACTCGCCAGAGGCTCGTGTCTCCCGATGATATTCATCCGCTGGGTCTTGACTGAAATACAAGCCATATAAAAAACCACTCGTGTTGTAACCTATACATATATTGACTCAGAAAGCGCGAAAAAAATGAATATGTATGTGTGTGTGTGTGTGTGTGTGTGTGTGTGTGTGTGTGTGTGTGTGTGTGTGTGTGTGTGTGTGTGTGTGTGTGTGGCTGTGTGGCTGTGTGTGTCTGTGTGTGTTGCCCAGGACATCAGGTAAACAAAATACAACAGATACATACTAAGTGGATATGCATTGGCAAATGGTTCTTATCAGGGATCTGCCTGATTTCAGAAATACAATGCATTTTTTTTCATTTAGCGTTAGTAGGTTAGATGAGTACGTGTCTTTTAGGAACCGTACATGGCACTCCCAAGTGTTATTTGATCAGACATTACTTCTCTGTAGTATACCTGTGGTGTTAAACAGGAGCAACGTATTGGAATATATCCTAAAGGTGTGTGCCTCAGAAGTGTGTTGTTTACTTGTCGTGTCTGTCCCTGCGATGACAATGTCAGGTAAGTTATTTGTATTATGTGCTTCTCTCGGACATAATCTTACCCCATGAAAAAGCTTACAATACAATATGTTTGTTAACTTATTTGTTTACACAATGATACTTTGTGTTTTTGAGCAAGTTTAATCGCATTACCGAATCTCAAGAACAGGTCTAGTCAAGCGCAGAGCTATTTTTATTCAGGTGGTCCAATTTTGAAAAAATGCAGGTACTTCTACCACCTACTTTTAAGAAGACATACTAAACAAAAAAGACAATTGGTAAATAATTTACTGACTATAAACGTCAACCCCTCCCACCTTTTGCTCTGTCTCTCCCTTCCTCTCTCTCACCATGAGGGATAATGAGAATGAGAGAGAGAGAGAGAGAGAGAGAGAGAGAGAGAGAGAGAGAGAGAGAGAGAGAGAGAGAGAGAGAGAGAGAGAGAGAGAGAGAGAGAGAGAGAGAGAGAGAGAGAGAGAGAGAGAGAGAGAGAGAGAGAGAGAGAGAGTTGATGTTCAGGACACTGCCCACCACAAACACTTGGGCGTTGTTTTACAAAATGATTGTAAGTGGAATGTTCATATTAACAGTATTGCAAGTAAAGTAATGTTATTGATTAACTGTTTGAAATTTTACAAGCACAGGTTTAGTAGAAAATCTTTAGAAATTATGTATAAATCTTACGTATTACCACACTGTGATTACGCCGATGTCGTCTGGGACAGTTGTACAGAAGGGCTATCAAACAATTTGGAACAGCTCCACCTCGAGGCCTTAAGGGTAATTGTCGGAGCAGTTAAAGGAACAAGCCACCAAAAATTATATGACGAATCAGGCTTCAGTAGTTTAAAACTAAGACGGAAAAGACATAAATTAATTTTGTATCACAAAATGGTACACGGGAAATGTTCACAGAACGTAGCTGATTTATTGCCTCCTCTTGTCTCGACTGTAAACCCCTATCATTGACGAAACCCACTTGAACGGGTCGTACCACCACACAGAACTGAACTGTATAACAAGTCATTAATTTTGTTCTCAGCACTACCTGAACATGGAATTCTCTACCAGACAATATCAAATCAACAAAATCAATTAGCCAGTTTAAACATTTTCTAGGTCGTTCAGATAGTAAAGTTCCTCCTCAATATTATTATGGTAAGAGAAAAGAAGGAATTATACACTGTAGATTAAGATTATAAATGAGCGGTTTAAATGATGATATGATGAAACGCCACTTAAGTGATAACCCGACTTGTGAGTGCGGATATCGTTATGAAGATGTTGAACATTATAAGATGTTTGGTGGCTTGTTGACAGACCATCTTTTTTGTTGGTCCAAGGGGACCATATCGTCTTTTGTTTCATCTTTATCGACCAAGGCCGAAGGCCGCGGTTGATGAATATGAGACAAAAGGCGATATGCTCCCCGAGGACCAACAACAAAATGCTGGTCTGACGACAAGCCACCAAACATCGTTTTTGTCATCATTTTGATTGTGCAACAAAATGCACAATAACCCACAGGGAGACGAATTTTTAGAATCCAACTCCGGGCCACAAAACATCGTCACAGTAGCTCGAGATAATACGTCAACCTTGTATGTGACGTCAAACGTAGCTTGTTGACGCTTTTCTTCCAGTCTGAAAATGTACAGAGCTGCGATCATACGTGTGAGTTCAGTAAGTGTTGAGCATATTTCTTTTCTTTTTAAGTGTTTATGACTTTTCGTTGTGGATTTTGCGATTACTGAGATAAGTTGCAAATTGACCATCAGTCGCCGCGGTAATTATCAACATTGATTGAGTCTTTGAGAGTGAATGCTTACAATCGTTGTCCTCGGAAACACAAATCCAAAGCCGCGATGGTTCCACACATCAAACAATCAGCCTGATTGGCTTTTACTTTGACAATCCACGTTTCACCTGAAAGCTCAAACCCATTCACCACCTCGATTTATTGCATGGGGAACATGATATTTATTTCCCAGGTGTTTGTGAATGAAAACTCGTGAAAATGATGACAATATTTATTATTTTGTAGCAATTACGATGATGTCCGAAGGCTAACTATACACACATTACCGAATGATCATCAAAATGTACAATGTTTATTGTTTGGTCTGCAAAACCTACGTCTTACCGAAAACATTGAAATATTCGAAAAGGTACATAGTTTTATAAGGTAAAGTGATAAATTTTGATTACCCAGTGGTCACCATGTTAATGATCCAGTATCTGATTATTGGTAGGTCATGTTGTTTGACGATTTTACTAAAAGTCAAGCTTGATTGAATATTGCTTAAGGGTTTTCTGTGTATTCACATGACTAACCTCAGCTTAATTAGTTTGGACAACATTTTGGACGAAAGTATTGCTGCTACAGAAACGTTTGATTGGCAAGTCTGTGACAGTCATCGTCTCTCTGACCTCTCCCCCCCTCCCCTGTATACCCACCTTACCGACTAATATCTCCCCGATAATTCTTTTGTTATATTTTCTCTTCTTTGTTTTGAAAAAATGTATCTTGTCTGTTTTATATTTCTAATAAGGGTATGAGCAATTTTCTGACCTTGACATCACGTGAAATAATATTTCCTATTTGGATGTACATATTTATAACCACACTTAATATAAGCTTAGCTTGTTGTGTGGTCACAAATGTCTGTATCGCATATACATGCCATCCTGTATTTCTTTAATAAAATCTTGTTTAAACCAGAGAGAGAGAGAGAGAGAGAGAGAGAGAGAGAGAGAGAGAGAGAGAGAGAGAGAGAGAGAGAGAGAGAGAGAGAGAGAGAGAGAGAATGTGTGTGTGTATGTGTATGTGTGTGTGTGTGTGTGTTGTTGTAAATCAATGACAGCAGGTAAACAAAACACAAGATATACAAAGTGGATTGGCACAAGGTACTCATCAAGGGTCTGCCAGTATTTCGGTTAAAGCTCTAATTCTCAAGCCGTCAACAGCAGATTTGACTGCGCAGTAATGATTTAGTTCGGCTTCCTGACGAGTGGACGTACACTGATAGAACTGTCAAGATAAGTTTTGTGTGAATATTTGTTTGTCTGTTCACTTAAAAGACCGTTGGGTCGAAATATCTGTGAATGTATTGTTTTGTCAATACATGTAACAAACGTTCCAACAACCTACCTTTCTTGTTTTTTGATTCTTTTGTATTGCAACACGAGTTGCAAGAATGGTTCAGAAATGAGTATTCACATCATTCTCTCGATACTGTTGCAGATGATTTCCTGATCGTCGATTGCTGTCAAGGCAGGCAACTGCATTTTGCTTTGACTGTAGTTGCTGTAGTTTTCTTGCACACTGCTGACACGACATTCACGAGTTGCACAACTTCAGCTGCTGTGGAGGGACAGCCAACAACTGTTACTTGTCACTTCCATGAAGACGTGTTGGTTTATGGACGTCATGTGAACGTCCTGAGATACGACCTTGACGGCCAGTTCTATGTACCCGGTGAGTGTACCATCTGGCATTAATACTTCGCATACTGTAACGTACAGCGCATTGACCCGTTTTTCCACTGAAAACAATGTCACAAAACCGGCGCCGATTACGCTGAGTTCCTCCTACAATGGCCAAATACGGCGGTCTTAACTAGGAGGGAGCTAGGCGATCGACAAGAAGACTAGGAGGGAGATGACATTCAAAGGAGATTATTTCTTCGCTGCTGGTGAAGAACTTAGGCCTATATTAAGCCACTCAAACAATTTTCAAAATCTCCCCAAGTAGCTAAGAGGTCGGATTGGGTGTCGAATTGTGACATCACATAAAAATACCTCAAGTGTTTAAACATTATTGTTTAAAATTATTCGAATTTAGTGCGATGATCAATGCATAGGGGGGTTTGCTGTGCATTTGAAGCTTACCTACTCTTCCCCCGCCACGATAGCAGAACTCATGGGCATTTGCAAAGCTTTAATTCCGTTTCTTAAATCCCAACGAGTTTCAATGTGCGATTGATATTCGTCCCATACATCACTGAACATTTTAACGATGTACAAACCAGATTCCGACGCTGACAAGTCAGGCCGGGTCCACTTCCATATATATGTATACGACTTGTGTGTGTGTGTGTGTGTGTGTGTGTGTGTGTGTGTGTGTGTGTGTGTGTGTGTGTGTGTGTGTGTGTGTGTGTGTGTGTGTGTGTGTGTGTGTGTGTGTGTGTGTGTGTCCGCGATGCACGGCCAAAGTTCACGGTGGATCTTTTTCAAATTTGGAGACCGTATTCAGCTACACCCCGGACACAACCTCATCGATGAGATATTTCAACACGTGCTCTCAGCGCGCAACGCTGAACCGATTTTGGTTTTTCTCTGGATCCATTTCCAGTAACTCTTCCTTATCTTTTCCA
>NC_090252.1:40495187-40560187 GCF_037325665.1 Littorina saxatilis
CTATGCATTGTTTCGTCGGAAAGTAAGCAGATTATGGTATTTAATGACTATCTTACAAGTTGGCAAGCATTAGTAAGTAGAATTGCATATCTTAGATTGCATGATTGTATGAGAGCGACGGAAAGACCGTCTGCTCGAGTTGAACCGGAGCTACCACATGTGTGTTTTTTTTTGTAAATAAAAAGGATATTGAGCAACTTTCGTGGAAATATGGACTGATGATCGAACAACCTCCGAATTCCCCTCCGTGTCTATCAGAATAGCAATAGTCTCGCATGATCTATTACAGATTAAAAAAAACCATATGTACGTTACATTTTGCCTAATAAATGCGCTGTTCTGCATAACAGACTAGTGAGGCGTGAATGTGTTAATTCCATCGTGATTTGAACTTCATTTTGCACATATAAACTTTGAGCTATTGAGGTCCGACATGACATTGATTGGTAGGTTAATATATCAAGTGAGTGATTGTCAACGGTAAATTAGTTAGCAGATCGCTTGATTATAATCAATTAATCGATCATTCAATCAATGATTCAGTCAGACATTCATTCAGACAATCAGTCAATCATTCAGTCATTCAGTAAATATTCAGTGAATGAGTAGGTGTGTGAATGAATGAGTGACTGAGTCAGCATGGTCAGTCAGTCAGTCAGTCATTCATTCAGTCAATCAGCCATTTTCTTTTTTCAGGGAAGAAAATATCATGCAAACACACATCTGTAGATGAGGGTGCTCCTGGTTTTCTAACATGCCTTTTCAACAGTGACTTGCGTCTGACAAGGGATGCTTTTTATGTCCGCTATGCTGCGAATAGGTCGTCTGATTATGGTGAGAAATTGCTTTGTTCAAATTTGTTGTTTTACCCACCGGACTGCGTGATATGTCCTTTTTACTTTATTTTTATTTTTTATTTGCGTTATTGTTTTACTTTGTACTCGTATGTGTTATACATCTGTTGATGGTCTTCTCGTTTTAGTGATTGACGAAGGATAAACTTAACTGTTTAATTAAGAAATGAACGAAAAAGGCAGCAAATCAACAAAAGTCATGTATGTATGCAAGGGCGAAACAGTATGCTGGCGAAGGAGTGCACAAGATTGTGAGAAACTGGATGTTGGAATAGCGCGTCCACATTTTGCATGCTTTTCAAAGAAGTACAAATTATGTGTCAACTGGATCTTTGTGTAGTTTGTCGTTACATGGTATGCATTGATTTTGGGACTTCAACCTCATCAAAGGGGATATTTATAATGCTCTTTCCATAACACCAGATCATATCTTTACAATGCGTTTATATTGTATTTCAGGATACATTCGTTAACAACATCTTCATTATCCTGTTATTCCTGCTTCTCATATGATTCCAGTATGACTGTGTCATTACAGTTGACGTGGCCAGATGTAACTGGCTTAAGGACCAGAGAGAGGAACAGCCATTTTGCATCTCAAATCACGGACATGACGTCACCGTTGACAGCAATGGTCGTAGAGTTCGGATTGATATTCCTGCGGCGACACTTCGCGGACATGGCAACTACTTTTGTGACACAGTTGGTCTGAAGAAAGGAGTCACGGTTGAAACTTGTCAAGTTCGTCTCAGGCGTATGTATAATGAGCTAGCTCAATACCACACGTGTTTAAATTACGTATATGCTTAGCTTAAATGTAAAACGTAAAGTTATTCCAAAACCAAATAGACTACGAACGTTCCAAACCTCAAAAAACAAGAAAGCTATGTTATTGGCACGCTTAATTATTGACAATACAAAACGATGTATCCCCGGATCTTCGACCCAGCGGTCTTTTAAGTGGACAGACAGACAGACAGACAGACAGACAGACAGACAGACAGACAGACAGACAGACAGACAGACAGACAGACAGACAGACAAACACTTATCATACAGAAAGTAAACTTATTTGGTTGCCTCGCTTTTGTCTTCTAAGCGAGTTACTGGACAGTTTGTCAGATAATGTTACTTTCTGTAGAACAAGTGTTTGTCTGTCTGGGTCGTTGATAATTAAATGTCAACATTGCATTAACTTTAATTAATGTTTCATTCTTGTGCAGTTAGGTCTAGGCAGGCTGAAGCTGCATTGGGTTTTATTCTTTGAAGCAGTTTTGACTTTAAGGTTTAATGGTGTGCTTTACTGTGAAATTGTGAAACATGTTAAGTTCTGAAAAGAGTACACCCAAATGTTAGCTTGATATCTTTTTTGTACTTAAAGAGTGTTGTTATTCTCTTTGAGCTACAGTAAAATGTAGGTTAGCATTGTAACGTTTGAATCAAAAATGGACGGGTTCCTTGAAACAGGACACAATCTGAGTTATATGACATCAAAGCATGTTTTCTTAAGAAAGGTCTTTCCCTATTGAGATCTGTGTTTACTCGTACATACATTATATTTAATGATTTGTTTTTCATGTTGTAAATGTCCATATCGTGTGCGTGTATTGATTAATTGTTTATTTCAGAGAAAACAACAACATCTCATCCCCTAATAACAAGATTAACATCAACTACAACCGCCTACAGGCACAAAGGATCTTTCCAAGAGAACCGTGCTACTGAACGAGCAGTACCAAGTAAGCCGCCCCACAAATTAAAAAGTACACATATTTGTGTATGCGTGGACATGTGTGTGTGTGTGTGAGTGTGTGTGTGTGTGTGTGTGTGTGTGTGTATGTGTGTGTGTGTGTATGTTTTGCGTGAGTATTTGTGTGTATGTTTGTGTGTGTGTGTGTGTGTGTGTGTGTGTCTGTGTGTGTCTGTGCGCGCATGCGTGCGTGCGTGCGTGCGTGCGTGCGTGTGGGACAGATAGACAGGCAGACAAAGTGAGAGAGAGAAAGAGAGAGAGAGATTGAGAGTGAGAGAGACTGAGAGAGAGAGGTTGAGAGATTGAGAGAGAGAGAGAGAGAGAGAAAGAGAGAGAGAGATTGAGAGTGAGAGAGACTGAGAGAGAGAGGTTGAGAGATTGAGAGAGAGAGGTTGAGAGATTGAGAGAGAGAGAGAGAGAGAAAGAGAGAGAGAGATAGAAAGAGAGAGAGAGAGAGAGAGAGAGAGAGAGAGAGAGAGAGAGAGAGAGAGAGAGAGAGAGAGAGAGAGAGAGAGAGAGAGAGAGAGAGAGAGAGAGAGGCGAGAAGGTTTGTGTCTGGAGATATCTTTACTAACTATATTGCAAATCAGTCCTAACATTTATTTTACAGATGACCGCGTCGAAAGTGCTAGCGCCGGAATTATCCTGGGGTATTCGTCACTTCTGATGTTCTTCTGCCTCTTCTGTGCCAGGCGTCATTAGTGATGTAACATATAACAATTGAGAAAAAAGCTATCCTATTGTTAAACCCGTCCATGAAGTGCGTACGAACATGAACAACGTTATGCACACGTTTCACATTGTGTCCTATCATTTGGAAGGAATCCAGTCAAACTCATCTGTCTCTCTCCAAGAAACGTACTGCACACTCTGACCACTATGTCATTAACAGTTCAGTTGTTGATGCTTAGGTCACAAAACCAGCTATCATAACTAAACATAACCACAGACTCAATGGACCTAAAACAAAGAGAAAGAAAATTGCATAACATCTTTGAATTCACGGTCTTGTGTGATTAGTATCTGACCTGCAGTTCCCTACTTGGACAATCATTTCTTAATTTCAGGGGCTACCAGTAACTTTAAGTTACTGCCCTTGCTTGTTGATCAGGTTGTACGAAGAAAATACCGGATTATTCGCACTGTACGTGTTGTGATGTTTTGTTAATGATATCGTTTATAGTTTTCATGTTTCATATTTGAACATGTTGTAAAGTGTGCTGGGACCTATTTCAACGCCATGTGCTACCATTGTGCACACTTGTACCACTTGTACGTACAATTCAAACAGTCGTTCTAAATTTGATATTCCATTGTAGACAAATAACCCCAATATGTTTGCAGAATGGCCAGTATAAACGATTTTGTAAATAGCTCTGTTAACCCTTTTTGTTCCATTTGGAAAGTCTCATTTTACTTGCAATTTGTATACATCACGTGTGGGGACTCGAAGTCATTGTGTGTGTGCCTATGACACCTCACACACGTCTACCTTATTCTCTCCTTCATTAAACTTTTTAAAATACAAATTGATTTTTAAAAGTTAATTGCATCTGCTTGTGGCGGCTTACAGATTATTGCTGCTCCTGAAATACTGACTTACACGAATTTCTCTTTCGTTCATCAAGACAGTGATAAGGTAAGATAATGTAAGATCCTGTGTTATTTGTTTAGATTTTGATTTGTAACGTTTTTTGCAACTTAATACATTACTATTTTCTGTGTGCAACTTCGGTAATCCAAATCAACATTCAGAAGACGTTGGTTGATGCAATTACCTATTTGTCATATCAATACTACACATTTTCTACACTCCAAATAAATGACATCATCGCATGTTCACACTATTGCTAAACTCCTTCAACAGACAAAATAAATATATTTACTTAAACGTGCTGATAATAACTCCAAAATATACAATAAAAAAACCGTTTGTAATCATATGTGGAAGTTTGCACCCAGCCAATCACAACAGCACTTACCAAGATCAAGTGATATGTGTGACACTATTTCCTGTCCTAGCATCCGCTGTTGTTTTCCGGCCCTCACTATGACACTGAACTACTGATGCTGATAAAATTGTAAACTAAAGCCCAATCTTTCATTAATTAACTGTAACTGTGACAGTGAACACGATACAACCATGGCGCTGCTTTGGCTCTGGGTTTTTGAGTCACTTGAGAAAAAGTGACTCTATGTAATCGGTCAGTGTTAGTCTGTCCGGCCGGCCGGCCGTCCGGCCGGCCGTCCGGCCGGCCGTCCGTAGACACCACCTTAACGTTGGACTTTTCTCGGAAACTATCAAAGCGATCGGGCTCATATTTTGTTTAGTCGTGACCTCCAATGACCTTTACACTTTAACGATGGTTTCGTTGACTTTTGACCTTTTTCAAGGTCACAGGTCAGCGTCAAAGGAAAAATTAGACATTTTATATCTTTTCTCGGAAACTATCAAAGCGATCGGGCTCATATTTTGTTTAGTCGTGACCTCCAATGACCTCTACACTTTAACGATGGTTTCGTTGACCTTTGACCTTTTTCAAGGTCACAGGTCAGCGTCAAAGGAAAAATTAGACATTTTATATCTTTGACAAAGTTCATCGGATGTGATTGAAACTTTGTAGGATTATTCTTTACATCAAAGTATTTACATCTGTAGCCTTTTACGAACGTTATCAGAAAAACAAGCGAGATAACTAGCCTTTTCTGTTCGGCAACACACAACTTAACGTTGGGCTTTTCTCGGAAACTATAAAAGTGACCGGGCTCAAATTGTATGTGAACGTGACTCATTGTGTTGTGAATAGCAATTTCTTCCTGTCCATCTGATGCCTCATATAATATTCAGAACTGCGAAAGTGACTCGATCGAGCGTTTGCTCTTCTTGTTGTAGTTTTCTTCTTGAAATGGCAGTCTCCGCAAGCCTTTGGAGATGAAAAATGTACGTATTATACTACACACTCACACACTTACAAATACACACATACACACACACACACACACACACATATATACATGCATGCACACACGCACACATACACACACACACACACACACACACACATACCCCACGCACACACACACACACACACACACACACACACCACGACCCTCGTCTCGATTCCCCCCTCTACGTTAAAACATTTAGTCAAAACTTGACTAAATGTAAAAAGAGCACAGAATCCCTCTCTGCACAGAACGCATCTTTACATGCTGTTGACTTGTGGTTTGTGTCCAAGTTGCTGTTTGGCCAAAAAAATAACAAGTCGCGTAAGGCGAAAATAAAACATTTAGTCAAGTAGCTGTTGAACACTGACAGAATGAAACTGAACGCAATGCAACGCAGCAAGACCGTATACTCGTAGCATCGTCAGTCCACAGTGAAATTGACAAGAAGAGCGGGGTAGTAGTTGCGCTGAGAAGGATAGCACGCTTTTCTGTACCTCTCTTCGTTTTAACTTTCTGAGCGTGTTTTTAATCCAAACATATCATATCTATATGTTTTTGGAATCAGGAACCGACAAGGAATAAGATGAAAGTGTTTTTAAATTGATTTGAACAATTTAATTTTGATAATAATTTTTATATTTTTAATTTTCAGAGCTTGGTTTTAATCCAAATATAACATATTTATATGTTTTTGGAATCAGAAAATAGTGGAGAATAAGATGAACGTAAATTTGGATCGTTTTATAAAAAACATTTTCTTTTTACAATTTTCAGATTTTTTATGACCAAAGTCATTAATTAATTTTTAAGCCACCAAGCTGAAATGCAATACCGAAGTCCGGGCTTTGTCGAAGATTGCTTGGCCAAAATTTAAACCCATTTGGTTGAAAAATGAGAGCGTGACAGAGCCGCCTCAACTTTCACGAAAATCCGGATATGACGTCATCAAAGACATTTATCAAAAAAATGAAAAAAACGTTCGGGGATTTCATACCCAGGAACTCTCATGTCAAATTTCATAAAGATCGGTCTAGTAGTTTAGTCTGAATCGCTCTACACACATACACACCCACAGACAGACACACACACATACACCACGACCCTCGTCTCGATTCCCCCCTCTACGTTAAAACATTTAGTCAAAACTTGACTAAATGTAAAAAAAGTCTGTTTACGGTATCCCGACCGACCCTATTTTTTCGCGGGACCCTAGATTTTTTTTTGCATTTGGGGGAGAAAAGAAAAGTCTTTGTTTTTTGGCAAAATAACTTAAAACAAGAGGCGAAGCCTTCAAGGCTCACGTAAGAAATCGACAAACAGTAACACAAACTCAATCACTCCGTCACACATACACACACACACACAGTAAGCATAGGTGACACGGTGCAAGAGTGCGAGACACTAGATCTAGATCTGTCTGTCTGTAGCCTACTTACGGGGACACGACTGCCAGATGGCCAGATCGACACTGCGCTTTCGACAGCGCTTCCTCGCGCAGACACTGGAAACACGCTGTGCAGATTAACCTGTAGGAAATCTCCTTTGGTATCTTCTTTATCTATTTTTCTGGAGCTACGAAACCGAACAATGGGAAATCGTCTTCTCCGAATCGGCGAACTGCAGCTCGGTGATAACTGTATCTATACCACAATCCTTCACGCATTTTGACCTAACATTGACCCCTGACCTGGTCTACATACCACACACGACACAAACCAGTCAGCTGTTTTTACCCCCCCAAAACCCCCCACCACCCGTTTTCTTTGGATACACACTTTAACTACATACGTGCCGACGAAATGTTGATCATTGCTTCAATACTTTGAAGCTGTTGCTTGAATAATAACCAGGTAAAATTAGTATTTCGGTGTTCAGTCAAATGTTAAAGTTTCTACCACAGACATACATACATACGCACGCACGCACGCACGCACGCACAGACAGACAAAAGTTAGCATCGCATAGGCTACACTTACGTGAGCCAAATATGGTTTTATTGGAGAAGAAAAAAAAAATCCCGACCTACCGACCCTATTTTTTTTGCCTATGTTACCGTAAACAGACTAATTTTGTTGTGTGGCTAATACATAATTATACACACTGGACAGATCTATGGTGGTCCACATGATCGCTTACGCAAGAAGTACTGTTCCCGGCTTTAAAGGCACAGTAAGCCTCCCGTAAACCATCACAGATACTGTCAGGCTTTTACACACAGTACAAACACCCTTCCATTTGAACACTCACCGAACGGGAACATCCTTGGTGCCCTACGTAAAGAGCGAGCAATTTTCAAAGAATTAATTTTTCGAATTGTCTCCATCTCAATCGGACCCATCCTGAAATCAGGTCAATAATGAGTTACTTCCCTTCAACTGGCGATAGCCGTGGAGCGATGATTATCAGAATGAATCGGACCGTGGTGCGTTTTGGCGCTAGACCTAACTTTTAAAATCTAAATAATAAATTGACAGCTCGTTACACAAACTTTCTTAAATCATAAAAGAAATATTTTTTTCATCAAGTCAAGATCAGTACAATTCGAAGTTTTGAAAGTTTGAAAAAAGAAAAGCCCGGAAGCAGGGTCACGCAAGGTCGTGGTTTTCGTAGCAGACGGCGGTTTATAGGCAGTCAAAAGCCATCGCTAGAGTTCTTATGAACCACATTCGTTTGTTTCGTGAAAAGTCAGAGGTACATAATAACGTGCTATTGCAGATAAGCTCACAGCGAGCCGCATTCAAATTACAAACTGACGACTGCATTGTGAAAAAGGGAAACTGGATCACACGGGTTCACGATGGCTCAGGGGTAAGATAAACCACGCAAAAATAAATTCTTTGAAAATTGCTCGCTCTTTACGTAGGGCACCTAGGATGTTCCCGTTTGGTGAGCGTTCAAATGGAAGGGTGTTTGTACTGTGTGTAAAAGCCTGACAGTATCTGTGATGGTTTACGGGAGGCTTACTGTGCCTTTAACGCTTTTGTCTTGCTGAAAAATCCCCATTTGTTTATTGTACGCTTCAAAAGCATGAAATCGCCTATGGACTTGCATTAAATGAAAGCGAAAGTTTTCATTTACAAAAGTGTTTGTTTTTTGTTTTGTTGCTTCTACTCCACATACTCTAGCAAAAGCTACATTATTTCACTGGAGTTAAGAGTGGTAGAGCGGGGTTCGTGGTAACACTTCCAACTCCCACCATCCTCCCGTTCTTACCAAACTATACTCGACAAGATTTTTCTCGTACAGTATCAGTATAATTGAGAGAGAGAGAGAGAGAGAGAGAGAGAGAGAGAGAGAGAGAGAGAGAGAGAGAGAGAGAGAGAGAGAGAGAGAGAGAGGGAGGGAGGATGAGGGGGATGGAGGGAGGGAGGGAGGGAGGGACATAGAGAGAGAGAGAGAGAGAGAAGATTGAGAGAGAGAAAGAGAGAGAGAGAAAGAGAGAGATGAGAGAGAGAGAAAGAGAGAGAGAGAGAGAGAGAGAGAGAGAGAGAGACAAGACAAGACACATTCTTTATTAACGAGGGTAATGGTATGAGCAAACAGATGCTTTTTTACATCCAGCCCTTGCCCATGGGAGGGACTAATCTAATGATAATACGTTTTAGAGAGAGAGAGAGAGAGAGAGAGAGAGAGAGAGAGAGAGAGAGAGACAGAGAGAGACAGAGACAGAGACAGAGACAGAAACACTGACATAGACAGAGAGTTTAACATATTTCTGTGTCACCTAACGACAGACTATACTCATCAGCTGGCTCATCAAAGTGAAGTGGTAAATGTGTTCTGCCGTTAACAAGAAATGCACTCTGCCTGTCCTTAGAGTGAAGACTGATCGTTTTACGCTTGCTGATTGATTCTGCCACATGTGTGAATATAATCATTCTCTTACAAAACTGAACCAAAGTAAAAAGCAAGTCGAGTGATTTGAACGTTTCATAATAAACAAAACGATTTTTCTGAAGGGGGCGGGGGGAGGGAGCATTTAATTTCAGACAAAGCGAACGATTTACTAGTACATTAGTCGACCTAGTAGTATTTGTAGCAGACGAACATACAAACCCCAGCATAAAAACAAACAAGTCGCGTAAGGCGAAATTACAACATTTAGTCAAGCTGTCGAACTAACAGAATGAAACTGAACTCACCGCATTTTTACAGCAAGAGCGTATACTCGTAGCATCGTCAGTCCACCGCTCATGGCAAAGGCAGTGTAATTGACAAGAAGAGCGGGGTAGTAGTTGCGCTGAGAAGGATAGCACGCTTTTCTTTATCTCTATTCTTTTTAACTTTCTGAGCGTGTTTTTAATCCAAACATATCACATCTATATGTTTTTGGAATCAGGAACCCACAAGGAATAAGATGAAATTGTTTTTAAATCGATTTCGGAAATTTTATTTTAATCATAATTTTTATATTTTTAATTTTCAGAGCTTGTTTTTAATCCGAATATAACATATTTATATGTTTTTGGAATCAGAAAATGATGAAGAATAAGATGAACGTAAATTTGGATCGTTGTAAAAAACAAATTTTTGTTTTACAATTTTCAGATTTTTAATGACCAAAGTCATTAATTAATTTTTAAGCCACCAAACTGAAATGCAATACCGAAGTCCGGCCTTCGTCGAAGATTGCTGGGCCAAAATTTCAATCAATTTGATTGAAAAATGAGGGTGTGACAGTGCCGCCTCAACTTTTACAAAAAGCCGGATATGACGTCATCAAAGGTATTTATCGAAAAAAAGAAAAAAAACTTCCGGGGATATCATACCCAGGAACTCTCATGTCAAATTTCATAAAGATCGGTCCAGTAGTTTGGTCTGAATCGCTCTACACACACACAGAGACAGACAGACAGACAGACAGACACACACAGAAACACACATACACCACAACCCTCGTCTCGATTCCCCCCTCTACGTTAAAACATTTAGTCAAAACTTGACTAAATGTAAAAAGGTTGAAGCAAGCAGCTGAGATCACCCCCCCTCCCCCCCCCCCCCCCCAAAAAAAAGAAAAAAAAAAAAAAGTTCAACATAATCATTAACTCGTTTCCTAACATTCAAGCCAACAAAGGCATTTGTCATAGACAGTCATTCGATTCCAAGACAGGTTTGAACCGACCCTTTCGTTTAACCATTTCAAAAAAACAACAGCAATAACGCTGTTAGTACTACAGCGCGCTCAACGTTCGCCTTTTTGAACTCGCGATGAGATTTGTTTCTTCTGGTGGCAAGCTTACCGTTAACAAACGCATGCGTACTAGTTAGGATTCCCCCAATTTTCGCGACCTGGACCGAATACTCTCGAAGTCACCACTCCGGCGTTCATGCATAGTGAACAGTTGGAAAGTTAAACTTCGGGAGTTCCCACTTCCGAAAGCGGCCTCTACTTCCAGTGTTGCTGACTTCCTCCTCATGCATACGGGCCCTGACGTGTAGATCTGTTGTAGATTTGAGAAAACATAATAAGGTTGGTTTGTACTAACGTTGCAATCTTGAATAAAATAGTAAGTTTTTGTTGCTCGAGACTGGTATTTTTATGGAGCTTTTCTCAATGTCTGTCCAAAATTGCGCACCATACGAGAGAGGGAGGGAGATAGAGAGGAAAGAGAGAAATTTTGTTTCACATCCACATCAGTTACGGGTTGGTTGTTGATGTAGAAGGATAGCAAAGGAGTCAGGTCAGATCATGCACACAGCACGAGACACTGCAGAGCAGGAGATAGCATTTTACTCATCAGGGTTCTTGCATGCTTACAGTGTGATCTTTCTTGCTATTTTTCATCAATGAACATAATGCCACAGCAAAACATATTTAACCAAATTGTACTTGGTGGTTTATGTTGAGAGTGAAGTTTTAAGATTATCTTTTTAAGAAGTGGAAGTTCAGGCTATCCAAATAATCTAATTTGCAGGCTTAGGTTCCCAGTTAGCTAGCGCACAAAGACCACCAAGTGCAGTGACACATGTGTACAGTACAGAGTAGGGCAACCGAGCTTGACCCATTTGTGCAATTCAATTATAAGTTGATCAAAATGCTAATCGGGTCGATTGAAAATTAAGCAGATAATACCCTCCTGCTGCATATGTTATGCACACATTTTTTCAACAAAGCAACTAATTGTTTACAGGTTCTAGTGTTTATCACAAGAATTATTTTTATTTTTATTTTCAGAAGCCATATAATCAGGATCATTCCACATATCATCTGCATGTGCATACTTCCAAACCCTTGAAGAAGTCAGACATGAGTAATTATATCATGATCCTTTATGTGTATTTATTTCAAATTAAATATTTCAGTAAATACCTCCATATGTTACTAATTCATACCACACAACAATATAGAGAAAGACACACTTAACTGATAATCTGCATTCAAAATTATCACAACACTTCTTTCGACACACACACACACACTTTTTGGAAACCTATTGCTAAAGCTGAACGAACACATTCCAGCATTCATTCTTGTATTCAAGAAACATACAAGTATACACTCTTCTTTTGTCTTTCAATAGACATTTTCCGGAAAAGATTTTGTTTGAGTGTTTATGGAGTAGTTGTATTTCATTTTCTCGATAGTGAGCCAAGATAAACAAAAACAAAGCTGATAGTGCATACTTTGTCAAAGTGTTGGTGTCGGAAATATGCACGCATTCACTGTCAGCATGATAGTTTTGACTGTTGATTGAAAAATTCAACACATGATGGTAGTACTCATGAGCTTGGATGTGCAGGTTTTGGAAAGAACATAATTTAATTGCGAAAAATGTGTATTGGGACCGTGAGGCCTTTCATCACTTGCCTGGACATTAGTATCCCTTGACATAATCACCGGCACGGTGGCCTAGTGGTAAGGTTGGCCTAGTGGTAAGGTTGGCCTAGTGGTAAGGTTGGCCTAGTGGTAAGGTTGGCCTAGTGGTAAGGTTGGCCTAGTGGTAAGGTTGGCCTAGGGGTAATGTTGGCCTAGGGGTAAGGTTGGCCTAGTGGTAAGGTTGGCCTAGTGGTAAGGTTGGCCTAGGGGTAAGGTTGGCCTAGGGGTAAGGTTGGCCTAGTGGTAAGGTTGGCCTAGGGGTAAGGTTGGCCTAGTGGTAAGGTTGGCCTAGTGGTAAGGTTGGCCTAGTGGTAAGGTTGGCCTAGTGGTAAGGTTGGCCTAGGGGTAAGGTTGGCCTAGGGGTAAGGTTGGCCTAGGGGTAAGGTTGGCCTAGTGGTAAGGTTGGCCTAGTGGTAAGGTTGGCCTAGTGGTAAGGTTGGCCTAGTGGTAAGGTTGGCCTAGTGGTAAGGTTGGCCTAGTGGTAAGGTTGGCCTAGTGGTAAGGTTGGCCTAGTGGTAAGGTTGGCCTAGTGGTAAGGTTGGCCTAGGGGTAAGGTTGGCCT
Source organism: Littorina saxatilis (assembly GCF_037325665.1). Classification (NCBI taxonomy): domain Eukaryota; kingdom Metazoa; phylum Mollusca; class Gastropoda; order Littorinimorpha; family Littorinidae; genus Littorina; species Littorina saxatilis. The sequence goes on from NC_090252.1 coordinate 40,508,120, forward strand.
AGTGGTAAGGTTGGCCTAGTGGTAAGGTTGGCCTAGTGGTAAGGTTGGCCTAGTGGTAAGGTTGGCTTAGTGGTAAGGTTGGCCTAGTGGTAAGGTTGGCCTAGTGGTAAGGTTGGCCTAGTGGTAAGGTTGGCCTAGTGGTAAGGTTGGCCTAGGGGTAAGGTTGGCCTAGTGGTAAGGTTGGCCTAGAAGTAATGTTGGCCTAGGGGTAAGGTTGGCCTAGTGGTAAGGTTGGCCTAGTGGTAAGGTTGGCCTAGTGGTAAGGTTGGCCTAGGGGTAATGTTGGCCTAGGGGTAAGGTTGGCCTAGTGGTAAGGTTGGCCTAGTGGTAAGGTTGGCCTAGTGGTAAGGTTGGCCTAGGGGTAAGGTTGGCCTAGTGGTAAGGTTGGCCTAGGGGTAAGGTTGGCCTAGTGGTAAGGTTGGCCTAGTGGTAAGGTTGGCCTAGTGGTAAGGTTGGCCTAGGGGTAAGGTTGGCCTAGGGGTAAGGTTGGCCTAGGGGTAAGGTTGGCCTAGTGGTAAGGTTGGCCTAGTGGTAAGGTTGGCCTAGTGGTAAGGTTGGCCTAGTGGTAAGGTTGGCCTAGTGGTAAGGTTGGCCTAGTGGTAAGGTTGGCCTAGTGGTAAGGTTGGCCTAGTGGTAAGGTTGGCCTAGTGGTAAGGTTGGCCTAGGGGTAAGGTTGGCCTAGTGGTAAGGTTGGCCTAGTGGTAAGGTTGGCCTAGGGGTAAGGTTGGCCTAGGGGTAAGGTTGGCCTAGTGGTAAGGTTGGCCTAGTGGTAAGGTTGGCCTAGGGGTAAGGTTGGCCTAGGGGTAAGGTTGGCCTAGCGGTAAGGTTGGCCTAGCGGTAAGGTTGGCCTAGTGGTAAGGTTGGCCTAGTGGTAAGGTTGGCCTAGTGGTAAGGTTGGCCTAGGGGTAAGGTTGGCCTAGGGGTAAGGTTGGCCTAGTGGTAAGGTTGGCCTAGGGGTAAGGTTGGCCTAGTGGTAAGGTTGGCCTAGTGGTGAGGTTGGCCTAGTGGTAAGGTTGGCCTAGTGGTAAGGTTGGCCTAGTGGTAAGGTGTGCCTAGTGGTAAGGTTGGCCTAGTGGTAAGGTTGGCCTAGTGGTAAGGTTGGCCTAGTGGTAAGGTTGGCCTAGGGGTAAGGTTGGCCTAGGGGTAAGGTTGGCCTAGGGGTAAGGTTGGCCTAGTCGTAAGGTTGGCCTAGTGGTAAGGTTGGCCTAGTGGTAAGGTTGGCCTAGTGGTAAGGTTGGCCTAGTGGTAAGGTTGGCCTAGTGGTAAGGTTGGCCTAGTGGTAAGGTTGGCCTAGTGGTAAGGTTGGCCTAGGGGTAAGGTTGGCCTAGGGGTAAGGTTGGCCTAGTGGTAAGGTTGGCCTAGGGGTAAGGTTGGCCTAGGGGTAAGGTTGGCCTAGTGGTAAGGTTGGCCTAGGGGTAAGGTTGGCCTAGTGGTAAGGTTGGCCTAGGGGTAAGGTTGGCCTAGTGGTAAGGTTGGCCTAGTGGTAAGGTTGGCCTAGTGGTAAGGTTGGCCTAGTGGTAAGGTTGGCCTAGTGGTAAGGTTGGCCTAGTGGTAAGGTTGGCCTAGTGGTAAGGTTGGCCTAGGGGTAAGGTTGGCCTAGTGGTAAGGTTGGCCTAGTGGTAAGGTTGGCCTAGGGGTAAGGTTGGCCTAGGGGTAAGGTTGGCCTAGTGGTAAGGTTGGCCTAGGGGTAAGGTTGGCCTAGGGGTAAGGTTGGCCTAGGGGTAAGGTTGGCCTAGTGGTAAGGTTGGCCTGGTGGTAAGGTTGGCCTAGGGGTAAGGTTGGCCTAGTGGTAAGGTTGGCCTAGGGGTAAGGTTGGCCTAGTGGTAAGGTTGGCCTAGTGGTAAGGTTGGCCTGGTGGTAAGGTTGGCCTAGGGGTAAGGTTGGCCTAGTGGTAAGGTTGGCCTAGGGGTAAGGTTGGCCTAGTGGTAAGGTTGGCCTAGTGGTAAGGTTGGCCTAGGGGTAAGGTTGGCCTACGGGTAAGGTTGGCTCAGCGGTAAGGTTGGCCTAGTGGTAAGGTTGGCCTAGGGGTAAGGTTGGCCTAGGGGTAAGGTTGGCCTAGTGGTAAGGTTGGCCTAGTGGTAAGGCGTCCGCCCCGTGATCGGGAGGTCGTGGGTTCGAACCCCGGCCGGGTCATACCTAAGACTTTAAAATTGGCAATCTAGTGGCTGCTCCGCCTGGCGTCTGGCATTATGGGGTTAGTGCTAGGACTGGTTGGTCCGGTGTCAGAATAATGTGACTGGGTGAGACATGAAGCCTGTACTGCGACTTCTGTCTTGTGTGTGGCGCACGTTATATGTCAAAGCAGCACCGCCCTGATATGGCCCTTCGTGGTCGGCTGGGCGTTAAGCAAACAAACAACAACAAACAACTTGACATAATCAAGGTTCATGAGGGTCGGCGGTCAATAAAACCCTAAGTAGATTTGTTTCCAAGCATCGTCAACTGTAATGCTGCTCCTGGGCCTAAGTTTTTTATTCACTGGTCCATATGTTTTCTGATTTGAAGCACTGTTGTGACCACTGGCTAGTCAGCCTGCTATCTGAAACACTTTTGACATGTTGGAGGCCCTCTGATTGAAATAAATATTATAATAAATCTTGAAGAAGTTGGCGGTTGAGCGAAATCCACTTCCTGTCCACTATATAGTTCTTGCACCCTTCAGACTGTTGCTGAAACAATCTGTTCAGAAAATCATTAGTGCGTGTCTTAAGACAGCTTTTTTCTTTCACATCTCCATCTACTTATTCGCTTTGCTTTAGTAGTACACTGACTCTCTGTTCTCAAATAAAACAAGTCGCGTAAGGCGAAAATACAATATTTAGTCAAGTAGCTGCCATTTTTCAGCAAGACCGTATACTCGTAGCATCGTCAGTCCACCGCTCATGGCAAAGGCAGTGAAATTGACAAGAAGAGCGGGGTAGTAGTTGCGCTAAGAAGGATAGCACGCTTTTCTGTACCTCTCTTTGTTTTAACTTTCTGAGCGTGTTTTTAATCCAAACATATCATATCTATATGTTTTTGGAATCAGGAACCGACAAGGAATAAGATGAAAGTGTTTTTAAATTGATTTGGACAATTTAATTTTGATAATAATTTTTATATATTTAATTTTCAGAGCTTGTTTTTAATCCGAATATAACATATTTATATGTTTTTGGAATCAACAAATGATGGAGAATAAGATAAACGTAAATTTGGATCGTTTTATAAATTTTTATGTTTTTTTACAATTTTCAGATTTTTAATGACCAAAGTCATTAATTAATTTTTAAGCCACCAAGCTGAAATGCAATACCGAACCCCGGGCTTTGTCGAAGATTACTTGACCAAAATTTGAACCAATTTGGTTGAAAAATGAGGGCGTGACAGTGCCGCCTCAACTTTCACGAAAAGCCGGATATGACGTCATCAAAGACATTTATCAAAAAAATGAAAAAAACGTTCGGGGATTTCATACCCAGGAACTCTCATGTCAAATTTCATAAAGATCGGTCCAGTAGTTTAGTCTGAATCGCTCTACACACACACACACACACAGACACACACACACACAGACACACGCACATACACCACGACCCTCGTTTCGATTCCCCCTCGATGTTAAAATATTTAGTCAAAACTTGACTAAATATAAAAAGGAACAAAACTAAAAACAGAGGAAACAAACACCACCACCACTACAAACAAGAAGAACCTGAAGACAAGCAGTTTTGCATAACGCAAACATGTGCATAACTCAGAATGGTAATTAGACAGGTAATCAATCATGTCTAACAGTCAATTCCTAGAAGTGTGTAACTTTAATAACATAATTATAACAACTGAAGGGAATACTCGTGTGGCTCACCTTCGTCGATTTTTTAACTCAAAAATTATCTGGCACTTTGACTCCACAAACAAACGATAAATATCTGCTTCTTATATAAGCCCTGTCTTGAAACTTGAACGAGATCAACCAGACGTGATTCATGGCTAGACATGGAAGTGTAATATGTTTGAAAAATCTTGCTAGCTAAATACAAATCAAAGAAAAGGACAATTCCCCATAGTTTTATATACTGACCTTATTTGCTATGACTTTGACATTTCATTATGGCCTACCAAGTGTGCATCATGACTGTAGGTTATGAATCCAAAGAGGATGTGAATTTTAAAAGCTGTAGGTTCAAAAACGATTTTTTATAAATGACTGGAACATTACCTTTCGGCTGCCGGTGTAACACAAAATTTTTACTCCACGAAAAATTTACTCCGGAGTAAATATTTCGTACGAAATTCTTACTCCGAGTACACTTTTCGTACGAGAAAAGAACTCCCCAAGGCACGAAAAAATTACTCCCTCCACGAAATTGTTACTCCCCAATTTTTTTACTTCCAGTAAAAATCTCATACGCAAAAATGGGATGCGGGCGAAGGGATAATGCCAATAAGTGATCTCGCACACACGAATGTCGCGCTACCCTCCTTCCACCCCTTCCACCACCAAGAACTAACAGGGGACAAGGGAGTAAAAATATCGTACACCTGGCATGGGAAATTAAATTGCTCGTGTTGAGGTGAAGTAATTTATTCGTTATTTATTCGTCAGGGGAGTAACATTTTTGTACGAAATGTTTACTCGGAACTCACCTGTCTTGGGAAGTAATTTTCTCGTGCAATGGGGGAGTGCTTTTTTCGTAAAGGGAGTAACTTTTTCGTACGAAATGTTTACTCCGGAGTAAAAATCTCGTGGGAGTAATTTTCTCGTGTTACACCGGCCACACAGACGGCCACTACTCAGTACTGAGACTCCGGCAATTGGCATGTGTCAAGCTAGGCGCTTTCCCATCCCACTGCAAAATAAGACATTCTGAAATTGTGGAAAATCAGCTACAGCACAACCTCTAAAGTATGATCAGCTGCGAAAAAAAAGCAGTGCGATGCTTGAGCTTCATTTCAGTTTAATACGAAACTAATTGTACAAATTAAAATAGATATGAAATGAAAACAATGCACAGCACCTGAAATCAATGCTAATTTTTTTGTGTGGCATACACATAAAAAGCTACTATGGCATATGTGTCATCTCAGGATGTGACATGCTCAAGCACTTTCCACAGGTCATGAGAACTAGTACTGTAATAAGGTCGTAACCCCGCATTAACGCGTCTTTCAGCTTGCAGAAATCGCTCTGGTCATCTCGCAGCATCGCAGAAAAGATTGTCAACGCTTTTCCGGCTAACAGTGCTGATAGAATCATTGCCCACTCTGGTTTCGGCCAGTTCTGGCTGGAGGCAAATGATTCAAAACGACTTATGTACGCGTCAATGGAGTCGGTCTCCTCCGAAAATTGAGGTAGTTTCGGTCTTTACTGCCGAGCAATGAAACTGAGTAGCCGAACTCAGTGAACTCGCCTGATCAGACTCTCGTTCCGCCCTCACTTTCTCAAGTTCAAGTTCTCTTTCCTTTAGAACCTGCTCTTGTTTCAATTTCTCAATGTCAACTTCTGCCTTCCGGTGCATTAGTTCTAATTGTTGCATTTCGTACTGCCTTCTCTCGGCTCTTTCTGCCCCCTCTGAATTTTGCTGCTCTTCTACAAATTTTCACAACTCCTCCCCCGAAAAACCAAGCTCCTTTCCCTGATTCATTAACTTCTCCAAAGGGGTAAACGTTTCTTCTGTCATTTTGCTAAGGGTTCCCGTATCTCACTGTATAAAAAACGCTGGCGCTGGACCCGAGTACTCTTCAGACTGGCTCGCTCCCCCAGTATGAAAGTTTTTGTCTTGTGCACGTGGATTTAAAAAAAAAAATTTTTTAATTTATTTTACACAATTAAAAAAATTATTAGAGTAAAATAAAACATTAAAACGTTCATAATAAACAATAGTAAACAAGAATTAAAAAAAATAATAAAAAATAGACCGCCCATGCCGGGAGGGCTTGGATTTAAAAAAAAAAAAATTATTTATTTATTTTACACAATTAAAAAAATTATTAGAGTGAAATAAAACATTAAAACGTTCATAATAAACAATAGTAAACGAGAATTTAAAAAAAAATTAAAATAAATATAGACCGCCCATGCCGGGAATCGATCCCCGATCACTTTGGCCATAGACTCGCTCGTGCTCTCTGTCTCTCTTTCACCGAGACCAAACCCTGCATTGTAATTTCTTTGTCGAGACCATTTCCCCACCCGTTGTCTGCCTTGCACTGAAATCATGCTTTTCTCGTCACTGCGGGACGTGTTCGCCGCTCAAGTCTCCCCTTTAGTTCAGGCTGTTCGCAAAGCGACCAGCCTCCCACCGCAAAAACTCCCACCGTTAAGAGTGGCTTTTGTGTTTTTTGGGGCATTTAGGTCCCAGGTAACATTATGAAGTTTTAATACGATCAATCGGACCTATTATCAAGTTAGTGTATCAACTTTTGAACGAACTGCGCCCAGTAGTTTCCCAGCAATAAGCTGTTAAGTCGAGACAGACAGACAGACAGACAGACAGACACACACACACACACACAATTAAAGTCTGTTGGACCCTAGTACTGCGTACTCGGGGATTATAATATTATTACATGTACTACAACAGCTTAATATGCGTGTGATAAACTCAAGACTACTTGTTAGATGATCCCACGATTGACAAAAGGGTCTTTCCTGGCAAAATTGCATTGGCATAGATAAAAATAAATGTCCACCAAAATACCCGTGTGACTTGGAATAATAGGCCGTGAAAAGTAGGATATGCGCCGAAATGGCTGCGATCTGCTGGTCGATGTGAATGCGTGATGTATTGTGTAAACAATTCCATCTCACACGGCATAAATAAATCCCTGCGCCTTGAGTCCGAGCCGGGGGGCCCGGGTAGCTCAGGTGGTAGAGCACTGGACTTGTGATCGAGAGGTCGCTGGTTCGAATCCGGGCCGGGACGGACACGGGTCAACTTTATGTGCAGACCCAGAGACGGTATCCATCTCCCACCCCCGTGTCACCACAATGGCACGTTAAAGATCTTGGTCATTCTACCATAAGTGCAGATGGCTGATACCACCTAAACACGCACACATCAAAAGCCGTGAGGGCGTAAAACTCGAATCGTATAAACCAATTCATGTCCAATATAGGCAATTAAGACCTAACGGACAATAAGCCCCTTACAATTTACTTTTAGAGTCCGAGTCTGGAGATACGCGCGCGATATAAGACTTCATATAATAATAATACAAGACCGGAATCTTGGAGTACCTTGCACTCAAAATTCAAGGCAACAGATATCACTCTCCTCCTGAAGATACCTTGGATAGTATGGCGTCTTTACTATTATGCCTAAGGTTAGAGCTCTGCCCTCAATCACTGTGGATTGCCTTCAGGTTATACATCAACAAAACAACACAAACATTTATTACGAAGAACTGTGGGAATTATGGCCAAATTACCCTCAGTGGAACTTTTCCTAGCACTATCACTAGTGCTAACTTCGCCCTCCCGCCTGTGACAAAGAGTGTGGGCCAGATCCTGGCAAGCTCGCCAATAATTGTCAAAGGTGGGTTACCTGAACATTGACAATGACGAAAGAAAGATTGTGTGTGTGTGTGTGTGTGTGCGCGCGCGCGTGGGTGTGTGTGTGTGTGCGTGTGTGTGTGCGTGCGTGTGTGGGTGTGTGTGACTATGTTTGAATTTATTCGGATTTAGTTCTCTTTCCTTGTTTCTATTATGATTGTGTAAGTGTAAAGCGCTCTGGGCTTGTCACCACGAGGTTTACGCGCTATATAAGTAATCGTTATTATTATTATTATTAATGTTTTGATAGGGATGTAATATTTTGGAACAATGATATTTTCTAACGCTTCAATCAATCAATCAATATCGCGCGTATTCCGTGGGTACAGTTCTAAGCGCAGGGATTTTAATTTTTTTAATTTTTTTAATTTTTATGCAATTTATATCGCGCACATATTCAAGGCGCAGGGATTTATTTATGCTGTGTGAGATGGAATTTATTTTACACAATACATCACGCATTCACATCGGCCAGCAGATCGCAGCCATTTCGGCGCATATTCTACTTTTCACGGCCTATTATTCCAAGTCACACGGGTATTTTGGTGGACATTTTTATCTATGCCAATACAATTTTGCCAGGAAAGACCCTTTTATCAATCGTGGGATCTTTAACGGTCACACTCCAATGTAGTGTACACGAAGGGACCTCGGTTTTTCGTCTCATCCGAAAGACTAGCACTTGAACCCACCACCTAGGTTAGGAAAGGGGGGAGAAAATTGCTAACGCCCTGACCCAGGGTCGAACTCGCAACCTCCCGCTTCCGAGCGCAAGTGCGTTACCACTCGGCCACCCAGTCCACACTTGAGTTATATAAACTAGACACGCACGCGCCCACTCAATTGGACATCTTTTAGCTTCTTCCGTACAACATAGAAATGTGCATTCGCATTCTCATCAACATAAACACATTTTCAAACAATGTAAAGTTAATTCAGTTCACTATTGACCAAATAATCTTGAACTATAAACACAAACTAAAATTTAACAAACACTAAAGTTTCCCGGGAAAACAACAGAAATATAAAATATGATCTTTCACCTTACCTGGCCAGGTTTTTAACTACTGCACTGATTTCGCACAATCACACACACACACACACACACACACACACACACACACACACACACACACACACACACACACACACACACACACACACACACACACACACCAATGTCACAATATCTTTCTTCGAGTCTCGGATATGGAATGTTGGCGGTGGTCCTCTGCTTTCAGTGGATGTCTATATCTCAGTGTGGTCGGTGCACTTTTGGGTTCACTGAATAGATGATATATTACACACTTAAATCACCTGTCAGCGTCACCCCGGTAATTACTTTGCTACCCCCACTTTCTCTTCTAGTGTCTGGTTTATTCTTTGACACGCTCTCTCTCTCTCTCTCTCTCTCTCTCTCTCTCTCTCTCTCTCTCTCTCTCTCTCTCTCTCTCTCTGTTTAAGCCAATCAGAAGAGGCCTTAAGGTGGCCTTATTTGGGGTTGCTCTTGAGCTCTGATTTGACGGCTCTTTTGAGGTCCTGGGTGCAGTGAAACTTGTTGGCAACAAGTCTGATTTTCAAAGGGGTGTAATCAGGTCTAAAGAACATGTGATGCAAAAATGAGATCAATTGGTCTTTTAGGAATGGAGTTACGGCCCTTCTTTTGTGAAGACTAACATTTTCATGAAGGAGAAGGGCAGTCTGGGTGTCGCGGACAGTTGTATGTATATATAAGGTTCCTTGGTCGGGCGTTGCTGACAGGTACCTGTGTCAAGGTGGGAAGACCTGTAGCTGGGCTTAGACCAGTGATTCCACGCCTTGCACGCTTTGCACGCATTGCACGGGACGTTCACGGTAGGCTGCGCGCTATTTGTAGAGTTCACTGGTTACCTTGTAGCTGACCGTAAAATTCATAAGCATTTTTTTTCTGTCTCGGCCGAGACCAGATGTTTTTCGAACGGCTGCGAAGTTCGCGTTGTGAATTGTCGTTTGAGTTCGAAGTTTATTTTCAGTAGTAATGTACGTCTACTGGTTGACTTTGTTAAAGTCGGTTGCGTAAAGTGTACGCGATGATATTCATTGGCCTGTGTGAGGTAAGCTATATTTCTTGGTCTAGTTGGATAGACTTTTGTCAGTTTTGCTGAAGGTGAATTAGCGGCCGGTGGCAGGGGACAGGGAACCTACATTAGTTACCAGTTGTACTGTTTTGTCTCGTCTTTGTGTTGTTGTAAATAGTGTTCATCATAGTGTTTAAAAGGAAATCATTATAATGGTAAATTGTATTGTAGAAGGAAACCAAAGTTTAGAGTCATTGTGCTTCCTCCTCATCCCTTATAATAATGATGTCTATTGGAGGAGGAAGTCACGTGTCTTATATTTTTGGGGTGATTATTGACTTTGGCCTTCTAGGCTTTCAGTGTTTACTGTCGAGGACAGACCGGACGGGAAGGTGCGAACCTTAGCTTCTCAGCATGGAGGAGGCACCACCACGCTGCTGCTTGAGCAGCAACTTTGGACCCTCGCGGTGGCACCCCCACGCTGCTGTTTGAGCAGCCACTTTGGATCATCGCCGTGGCATCACTACGCTGTTTTTGAGCAGCTATTTCGTAACGTCACAGCGGCGCAACCACGCTGCTGTTGAGCAGCAACATCGAACCGGCGCCGTCGCTGCAGCGTGTGTGCCGTGTGACAGCTCTCAACCGGGCTGACTCTCTCACCCCCGCGACAGAGACGCAGGTGTCGACCCGAGGGCGCACCCACCCCCCCCTGAATTCGTCGAACGTGTAGCTAAGTACTTTCTTTCAACGATAGATATCATTTATGGAATGAGGAGGGCCTTTAAGACGTACGTTCTTTGTATTTGACTATCCTGATTGTCTCGTATGTCGTTTGTTGACATTATTTGACTGTTGTTTACTTTCTCATGTTCATTATGTTCATCTTCATGTATTCGTGTTAACCTTTCCATCATTCAATCCATCGTCACCCCCATTTTTCACCCAACTGGGAACTATTAAATATTTTCATTTATTTACATCGGTGTTCTGTGAGTGCTGTGTGGTGTGGCCAAAGTTTTTGAGTGAAAAACTAAACATGCAAACATGCATGCACGCGACACTGGGTTTCGCAGTTTGGTCGCTGACTGCTAAACTCGTATGTAGGTTTGGGTAAAAAGGTGTATGCATTGTACGTGACAATGACAGGGCTGTTAGTGGACAGAAATACGCCAGCAACGGGACCTTCGTGGTCGAAAAATACAGCGAATAGCCCTGTTTCTCATGTGAAAACTTCGCTTACAAATGTGATGCATATGTGTGTGTGTGTGTCTCTCTCTCTTTCTCTCTCTGGCTCTGTGTGCCTCTCTCTGTCTCTCTCTCAGCCTCTATGTGCTGCTCTCTCTCTCTCTCTCCCCCTCCCTCTCTCTCTCTCTGCCATGTTCACGCCCTAGCATCGGCGCCCCCTAAAATCAGCTGCAATGCTAGGCTGCACCCAAAACTTGCTACAACAACAACATACGCGTGGTATGTGTCTCCACAAAATTGTCTCTGGCGCCTTTATAAGATTGTATTTCAAAATGAATAGTATGGTTTAGGAAGGGTAAGATGTTGGTTGAACCTGTCTTTGACTCAATGTTTACTCAGATGCGAGCTCACGCGCCAAGAAGGCGTGTTTGTGTGGATTCAGTTAAATAACATATCACAGAAACTGAAAGAGGGTGAACAAGCCATGGATGATATGAAAAAACGCACTGCTGCACTGGAAAACAAGAAGAAATAGAGAACATTATCGCATTTTTACTGATCACATGACAAAACATGCTGTTGTCATTGGTCAACTAGGAACTGTATATCAATTGACATCGCGCAGGAAGTTCCCAGCGAATTTGATATCGCGCAGGAAGTAGTTCATCAATTTTAATTTTGAAGAATAAAATCTCACCTGAAGGAAACAAATGTCTCCCTTTTTTTTAAATCACAAATTTATAAAAGAAAAGTAATTGAATCAGAAAGATTAAGCTGTGCAATGAATAAAATCAAACTGTTCCCAGCCAGCTTTAACAGAGACGTAGTAGAAAAGAATGTTACAATCTTACCGACTGAGGTAGTTGGAACAGCCATAAACAAAGCTGACCTTGAAAGTACCAGTAGTGGCAGTACTTACTGAGAAAACTGTGAGATCTCTTGCAGTGTTTCAGCGCACATCACTCACAAAAAGGCAGGAAATGAGCAGTCGATTTAAACAGTTCGCACCTGCATGAACCATTGTCCACCTTTCTTAGTCGTAGCCATACAACATCAACCGAACAACTTTCAGCATCTATCACAGTCACAGCGCCGTCGGAGGACGCCATTTTGGATGAGTCGTAAGCGAGACTGAGCTTCGAAAACATTATTATGCAATCCGCCGATACCGACAAATACCTGGAAGCTTTCTTGGGCACAGAAAATGAGCCAGAGGACTTTGCTGATACTGCCTGGCGCACTTCAGTTCCTGCCATCGTTCAGAATTGCCAAATCGAACAGTCAAAAAGAGTACGACTGAGAAGTAACTGGGACATTGTTCGCTGTTCCTTCGAACTGGCAACTCCACTGATCTTGTTAGCCTTTGTTGGTGATCTGTTTCAACCGTATATTTTTGTTCGTTTTTCATTATAAATGCCTTATTTTGTCTGAGAAAAAGAACGAGTTACTGAAAAATAAAAGTAAGAGCAGCAAAGTTACGCGGAAAGCAGGAAAAGACAACCCAACATTTCCAACATTAAATACAAGGCAGTAGCCTCCCTTGCGTTTGTCTGACTCCTCAGGTAGGTTTATGATTCCTACTGTTCCGAAATCGAATGCGATAAAATCGTTATCGTTAGATTTGACTGTGATATCAACATTTATCAGTCTGAATGTCTCGAAAGGCTGAATCATATCAGATCTCGGCTTACGCCTCGATCTGATATGAGTTCAGCTTTCTCCACATTCAGACTGATAAATGTTGATATCACAGTCAAATCTAACGATAGCTAATAACGTATCCATGCTAGGCGTAACCATGTTATTTTTTACGGTGTCACTGAGACGTCTGGTGAAACAGGACAGGATTGTGCCAGAGCAGGGCTAAACATCATTAACCTACACGATGACACGGTCAAGGAGTGGCAGCTAGACGACCATGACCGAGCTTACCGCCCCGGACAGCATAGCGAACAGCGCTCTCGCCCTATCCTGGTGAAGCTGCACAACGGTATCCACAAGCGTGCACTGATCGCCAACCGCAGCACTAGACAGAGCCTGAGGTCAGCTGACGTCACCATGCACGACGATCTGACACCGAGACAGCGGACCACGCTCAAGGAGCTCCAAGACCAGTAGTGGAATGCATGAATGGAGACTATTATAGTTAGCAACTAAACGTAGGTTCGAACTACGCAGTTCGTAACTACAGATTTAGTCAGTCTGCAATGCATGAGAGCGAACCTACTAAGTTACCAACAAAAAGAGTAGGTCATAACTTTCAAGTGACGTCACGGGGAATCCCCGTCACCGCGCAGGCGCAGTGAACTCTTCACCTTCGAAAGTGGTAAACAAACCAGCATGGGATTGGGAGCATGGTAACAGTGCGAACTTGAGTGGTTGATCGATGCAATATTATTTTGGCGAGCAAACAAGACAAACATAGGCAGAACGCAAATGTTTCTCTCAGTTCTTCCGCACAATACGAGAGCTAAAACTGCCCGACCGGGGAGATGTACGCAGCATATAGGCTGAGTCAGTGTCGTCGAAGATTTGAGTGATGGCTCAGTCGGTATGTACTGGGGAAAAGTCCGTGTCCCTCATACTGATTGTGCATTTTAAAGCAAAGCTGGAACTTTGTAACAGACAATGATGTATGGATGTATTTAAGTTTGTGTTTCAATTTATGGGAGCGAAACTGACATTTCTGAACTGAAAAAAGTCGTGTTTTGTGGAGTTTAGAGTTGTCAGTAGAGACCGAGTAATCGTTGAAGAGAAATAATTGCATGGTTCACCGATGGAGAGTTAAACGACCATAAAACCGGAAAAACTGGAAACACTACCGAATTACAAGACATCATCAGTGATTTGAATCATGCACTTATGATTTTCTTCCTTTTTTCCAGATCGGGTAGAATACTTTATGTCAGTGACATATTTATATGATTGCAATTTTGTGCTGGTCTTTAACATGAATAATTAGATACAATGAATACATTATTCAATGAGTAGGAAGTGACAATATTTTAATGTGTATGATCTTGTTTGATGAATGCCGCAAACACTCTGAGAAGTTCTTCTAAGCAAGCAAAGAAACAGAGGTAATGAAGTTGGATACTGAGATGACTATATTTTGTAACTTAGACACTCTGTCTATAAGGAAGCTAGCTGTTGCTTGAACATCATTTGAAAATTAATCTGCGCCAATTGCTTCGGTATGGTAGAGCTGATCATCAAAATGCATCTCATGTGTGAAATTTTAGCTTTGATGTTGCACTGACTTCAGAAGACTAACCTGTTTCGTGAGTAAAAACTGCAAACATTTCAAGCTGACAAGAACAGAACGATGTTAAAATATAAGATATGATAAGGGAAATGTGAAGGCTAAATTAAACAAAGAATGAAATTGTAACCCACTCTGTACAAGTGGCGCGTTTTGCTGCATTGATCATCTTTTATTCTTTCATGTGTTCTTTTGAGTTTCCGACAACATTTGTTGTGTCATTGTGTATGAACGTTTTAATTTAAATGATGATAAACAATGATTGCATATTTTGTGTAAACGATTTCGCTCAACGTCTCAGATGTGGCATGCAGGCTTCACGTGGAATAAAACCATCCCTCCACTTTAACATATACCAGCTGTCATTCAAAAACACGTGTGTTTACTTTGAAGTGTTGGAATGTTTGATCAATTAATATGTTTAACTTCTACTGGCATCAATCCGCAAAATGTATTCATTCAAACATTCCAACTTTGCACATGACCCAGTCAGAATGTAAATGTTTGGTATGTATCAAAGTGTATAGATGGCCTAACCTCATGTAAGAGCCCATGCAGATATAAAATAGTAAGCCAAACTTGGCGTTTGCAAGAAGAACGGTGCCTTGAAATTGACAGCAGCAACAACAATTTAATTATCCACAATCACAGTGTCACTCAGCTTTTCACCCCATCCAAACCACCAGCCATCCTCTCACTAAAAACCAAAACAAACTCCCCAAAACACACACACACACACACACATTAAAACACAGAGAATCATGAGATTTGTTTGTTTGTTTATTCATCCTGTAGAATGTTTCTTTAGCCACTGAGCCAACTATAATACTCGTCATAAAAAGTAGGCAGATCCGTTTGAGGGCAAATCTTTATGATGAGGCCGTTTATTAAAAAAACCAAATACAGGTTGACCCCAAAACAATGCAACCCACAACAAGTTAATAACCTACATTTGTGGACATAAACTTCAGCCTATGCATGACCCTTCTACAAAGTGACAATTTTGAAGATCAAATAGGCTGACTTTTGTGCAATTTTAAATTAAGTTCCCAATTTTGGGGATCGACTCAACGGTACGGGTTTTAAAATTGAGCGGTAGCCAAACTTGCCCGATCTAAGCGCTCAAGATTGTAACATTCGGGGCAATTTGAATCACAAAAGTATACCTTAATCAACATTCAGACCTGGGAATCCCTGTTTTGGACTTGGAGTATTCTCAAATAAACTTGGTGTATTTTTTTTTTAAATGAGCGTACTCCACATTTAAACATGCTTCACACGCGTCTGTCTATGAGTATATAACTGCTTTCTTCAGGTCACCGATGATCTAGGGGGTGTATACTCAGACATTCAGATAATATAAAAGCTAAAAGTCTGGAGGGTTTAAATTAAGTAAGTATTGATACCGTTCATAGTCAAACTTCGTTTTAGTGAATCGACCGCCGAATTTGGAATTTATTTTTTGACAAAAGTCAGACCATTTGACCAGTTACATTTGATCTACAAAATGTCCACTTTGTGGAAGGGTCATGCACTGGCTGCGGTTTATGTACCTTAAAAATAAAGTGATTCGGTCAACAGATGTAGAAGTTATTAGCATTGTTTTAGTGTTACATTTTTTTGGTTTATCCTGTATATGACTGAAAAAAGCCATTCATTCCCCAAACCTATTCAGAAAGCAGATTGGGTTTATATGACATAGTGTTTATACAGTGGAACATACAACACAGACACCCTGCAAAATCAAATTCGCAAAATCAATGTTCCCGCGTTAAAATTGACAAAAAATCAGAACTGCCAAAACAAAACATCTTCTGCACGTCAATAGAAAAAACAATCAAATCTACATCCAAATCAGTCAGTTTTGTTCACATATCTGGTCTAACACTGACATTAAGGCATGTTGATTTGTGTAGGTGTCATTCCTCTGAGAAGCTGTAAAAGGCAGTTTTAGTGGGTAATGAGACAAAAACCGGTACGTTTTCGTAACTCCTCAACGCATTGCCTTCAACGTTGCGGTGATTTGTGCTAACAGTAGTAACACATGTGGGAAAGTTCATACGGATTTTAAAGTCATTTGAGACATTAGTCTGCTGTTAATTGACATGCCAGAAAGAGTTCTTAAATTGATGGTAGGTCTTCGCTGACTCAT
Organism: Littorina saxatilis; assembly: GCF_037325665.1. Taxonomy (NCBI): domain Eukaryota; kingdom Metazoa; phylum Mollusca; class Gastropoda; order Littorinimorpha; family Littorinidae; genus Littorina; species Littorina saxatilis. The sequence goes on from NC_090252.1 coordinate 40,524,313, forward strand.
TGAAAAACAATTAATTTGTTGTTATCTTCAAGAACAATAACAGATGCGCCACACAATTAAATTTCATGTACATATTTTATCAGACATTGGCGGTATGAGGATTTCAACGCGAACATTAATATTTTGCCTCATTCAGAGCGCTGAGCGCAAATGTAGGCCTACGCCTAGAAAAGCTCACGGCTGACACGCTTAACTGATCATGGCTCTTGAAAGAGCATTTTCCAAGAATGTGTGTGTGCGTACAAGTGCGCTGTGAACAGTCATAGTTGAAAATGTATGAAATTAAAGGTAAATTGAAGCTTTTATTTTTCTTAATGCATGCTAATTTTTTTTAACAAATTCAGTTCATTGGACAGGGTACATTTTTATTTTTAAAATTCGTTCTGGCATGTCGCGCAACAGCAGAACTAATATCTCACATGACTTGAGATTCCGTGTGTACTTAACGACATATGTTAGCCCAAATCACTGACAAGTTTTAAGACAATGCGTTGAGGATTTACTGAAATGTACCATTTTTTGGTCTCATTTTTGTACTTAACGACGTGTGTTAGCACAAATCACTGACAGTTTTAAGACAATGCGTTGAGGAGTTCTGAAATGTACCATTTTTGGTCTCATTACCCGCTAAAACGACTTCAAAAACTGAGAGGATTGACAACTACACGCTCAGCATGCCATAGCGTTCATGTTAGACAAGATATATGTGAACAAAACGGACTGTTTTGGATAAAGATTTGATCGTTCTGTCTAATGACATGCAAAACATGCTTCGGTTTAGTTGTTCTGATTTGTGTTGTTGATTTTAACACGGGAAGCTTGATTTTGTGAATTTGATTTGGGGGGGGGGGGGGGGGTGTCTGTGTTGCAGGTTTCACTGCATAGACACTACGTCATGAAAACCCAATTTTGTTTCTGAATAAAGTAGGGAAATTAATGGCCTTTTCAGTCATATACTTGGTTTTTCAATCAACAGCCTCATCAGTAAGATCTGCCCTCAAACGCATCTGCCTACTTTTTATGACGGGTAGTGTAGAAACCTCTGCAAGCATTCTCAGCCGAATCAGATGGAAAAGCACAGAATTGTGATGGTACTCTGAATTTGATCATCGTCCCCAGCGAACCCAGGAACCAAGGTGCAAACAGCCTTCCCTTAATGTAGCGGTCCTTCCTGAAAAATAAAGAAAACATATAACTGAGCACCTTCAGTATTCACGGGGATGGGTTTTGGTTAGCGAGGGGAGGGTGTGTGTTGGGGGGAGAAGGTGTGTACGTGTTGAGCAGTGTGTGTGTGTGGGGGGGGCGGGGGGGGGGTGAGGAAGCACTTGCTCTTCACATGACCATTGGGATCGGGGATGGTGTGTGTGATATTGTAATCTAAACTATTAAAAAAATCTGTGCGTGTATGAACTTTGTGCTCGGCAGAAATGTTTCTCGATTTTAGTCAAAAACAAGTGTGCCCTCAACCCACACACTTTCGCTCTTCAGCATCAACACTATACAGTTTGAGTTTCATTGGGAAATGTGTCTCGCTTTCAGTCCAAAACAGAACTTTCAGGATCCAAAGCACTCGCCTGTCAGCCTTTTTATTAAAATACATTCAACCCACCACATTTTCCGGGTACATCACGAAGCGTCCCGGTACCAAAGCGTCCCGGTACCGAAGGGTCCCGGTACCGAAGCGTCCCGGTACCGAAGCGTCCCGGTGCCGAAGTGTCCCGGTACCGAAGCGTCCCACTATAAGGCCAAAAAAAAAATAGGTCTGTTTACGGTAACATAGGCCAAAAAAATAGGGTCGGTAGGTCGGGATTGTTTTTTTTTTTTTTTTTTTTTTTTTTTCCAAAAAACCATATTTTTACGTTATTTTGCCAAAAAAACAAGATTTTTTTTTTTTTTTCCCCAAATGCCAAAAAAAAGTCTAGGGTCGCGCGAAAAAACTAGGGTCGGTCGGGTTACCGTAAACAGACCTATTTTTTTTTTTTGGCCTAACGCGTCACAGGGGTACCGGGACGCTTTGGTACCGGGACGCTTCGGGACGCTCCCGCGCAGTAGGGCACGAAGCGTCCCGGTACCGAAGCGTCCCGGTGCCGAAGCGTCCCGGTACCAGTCACCACGCACATCCTCGGCTCGCATGCCAATGTATTTATAAAGCAAAGGGAATGCCTGTAATTCACACAGAGCAATCACTTGGTCTTAAACGTGCACAAGACAAAAACTTTCATACTGGGGGAGCGAGCCAGTCTGAAGAGTACTCGGGTCCAGCGCGAGCGTTTTTTATTACCCAAATGAACCCAAACAAACCCAAATTAACCCAAATGATACAATTTAAAAGTCGGAGGCAGAACTGAAAAGACTTTTTCCGACGCTCACGCTTAGTGAAGCCAGAAAGCGTGTGTGATAACAGACATATCCCTCTTGTGAACGGAAGCCTACGGACTTTTCCCCCGAACTTGTCCACACAGGTACAGTATTTCCAAATTGGTGTGTTGTGAGTACAGATCTAAAGTAAAGTTGGGGAAAAGTTGGACAAAAAGTGATTTTTTTTTTTACCGAAAGCAAATCAAGGTCTGTGCAAAATTAAAAAAATCAGTGAAGTCAAGGTCAAATCAAGGTCAAGATTAAATTTAAAAAAAATAAATATGGTTAGTCAAGTCAAGGTCACTCAAGGTTTAAAAAAAAAAAAGTCTAAGTCCTGTGACGCGTTATAGTGGGACGCTTCGGTACCGGGACGCTTTGGTACCGGGACGCTTCGGTACCGGGACGCTTTGGTACCGGGACGCTTCGGTACCGGGACGCTTTGGTACCGGGACGCTTCGGGGTGTCCCCCATTTTCCAGTGATGAAGATTCTGGGGATGTGTGTTGATCCCATTGATTTTGGCCATTTCAGATCTGGCCAGTTGTAAATGGGATAGGAACATAACTTCACCCAGACACATAAAATATTGACACCCTGACAGTCAGTGACTGCTTCATGTGCATAGTTGAATTTTGTTTATGAACGAATTTCTCAAAAGTCACTCGCAGAAGTAAAGAAGTAACATTTTTGTTAATCTGAGAGTGGTTTCTACAACAAAATCTAACTCTGAGAGGAAGAAGCCAGGGTGTTGAATGTAGAAGTATCCGAGTGAACAGATTCATTCTTATTCCATGTAAAAGCCTGGCAAGATCTAGGATGGTGAGCCAAGGGAAGAATAACTGTATGTGCCTTTAAAATAATTCCAGTAAATTAGTAATGATTTCATTTTATCTTGCAATTTTGTTTTACTTTCCTGTGCTGCATTAGTTCATTCACACTGTGTAATTTACTTTAAGAATAGTGGCAAAGGATTTGAGAAGAGAAAGAGAACTAAAACCAAGCTTTATGTACCATTTTGTATAAATAGTACAAATTGTACTATGCAAGGATACATACAGATGTAAGAATTTATTTTATACAAAGCCGTAATGTTTTTGTGTCAATAAACTTGCATCTCCTGCCACTACTCTCAGATTCAGATGTAACAAGTGTTGACATAGCTGAATGTATCTATCTAGATTGTAAGTGCATCTAATGTGAAACGCAGATCTCTTTACAACACAACGTACAAAAGTCTGCCAAAAACATCTACACAGCTTCAAACTACTATCACCAGTGCCAATTTATATCATAAATCAATTTTACAATAACAATTTAATAGGCACAAGCAGGTACTTGGTAGTGGTACAGAAATGTGTGACTTACTCTTCATGGTAGTCTGTAAAGCAGCATGTCCACTCAGTCTGAATCCTCTCCAGAATCCATATTTATCTGAATGCAAGAGCTGTATGAACACTTCATCACACATCATCTCTGGTTTCTTAGGAGGCCTGAAAAAACACACCATAAAATAATTAATTAACAATAAATAATAACTGTATTATAATTAAACCACTCACTCATTGATTCTTTTATTCCCTCTTTCACAATCATAGTTTATCCAGCAGCATTTACCTCTGACTCTGTTCATGCAGAGTAAATATCAAGTATTTAAACAGAAAAATAAGTCATTGTTGAATAACTCTTGGCTTTACACACTTACTATATCAAATTATACATGCATTCAGCTTAGAAAACATACTTCTAATGTTGGGAGTGCAGTGTGAGCCAGGACATTTACAGCAAATAAGGATACACAACAGTTCATTCAGAGATAGATTTGCCATTCACTGCATTATATTGTTAGTTGAATGAGATAGATCTACAGCGATGCTTCAATGCATTAGATTAGCTTTGTTTTACTTTTAGTGTCTACTGTTCATTGCTCCACCGTGGGAAATTCAGTCAACAGTGCACAGTTCCGAAGAAACCGATGCTGCTGTGCATAATCATTGATGAAATGACGATCGTTCATTGTCAATGTCACTGTCAGAAAAACAACAACTGTATCTTTCATCGTCACCACTACACAATGGCTCGTAGGCCTATTTTCCTATGACACTGAACACGGTTTCGGAGACACTCAGACAGTACTGCCTGGCCCATAGATCTAGATCTACCCTTGCTCTCACTTTCTAACAAATGTATTATTGCAATATATGTGGTGAGTGAGAGAAATCTGTATTGACATTGTGTGACTGTGTCAATAGAATTATAATTTCTAGCGCCTGTATTGCGTCGTAGGCTGTTATCGTAGGTATGACGTAGGTATGACGTAGGTTTTAGGGTTTCGTCATTTCACAGACAGGGGTGTCAGCTTGTGTCTATTGGTTACGTCTGCGTGTTCGGTTTGAATGAAAACACACAGACTATGCATTTGTTTGAATATTCCTGAATGGGGAATGCTTAGTTTTGTTCTTAATAAGTTAAATTAGTTTAGATCGTATTGATAAAAGAATGTTTGGGGTGGCGACGCATAATCAAGCAGCGTCATGTAGGACCCTCTCCCCCCTTCCCCTTTTCCCGACTAAAATGAGTAAAAGTTGTAATGAACTCGGCCAAAGTTGAAACAAACGCGCACTTGTGGCCTGGACTGGCAGAGAAAGAACATGTCAAGCCTTGCCGGCCTTTGGATGAATTATGCATTTGTGATGCATTTGTAAAGTGAAAAAGTGTGTGTTGGTGTGTACCAATTGGAGTGATGGAGTGTGTGTTGGCTGTATGTCCTGGAACCGAATGCTGTTGTGAACCAGGGAGTGTTTCGTGTCCAGAGATGATGTAGACCAGGTGAGAATAGACCTTTTGTTATCGGTACATCTTCTTTGGAATTGGCACAATAATTTGATTGTTCTTTAGTCATGTGAATGTGTGGAATTAGATCTCAGCAAGCACAGAAAGTTGGTCCCCTCTCGGACCAATATTGGATTTGGCTAAATGGTCTGTTGTTTTGTCTGGAAATTGACAGCTGTAATAAAATGATGTGTAATTAACAACAGAAGAGAAGGCCAACGATAAGATTGAGAAAACCAAACATGCATGATGTAATACTGGAACTTGAATGATTGTAATTGTGGTGTTGATGACTGTGTGAGATGATACTTTGATATGAATTGTCGCTTCGGTAATTACTGACTTTGCTTTTACTTTTTGTTTTCCCAGCCGAGCGGACTCTTGGTGGGATAGCGTGTTAGTTCCGTGTATGTTTTACTACCGTGTATGTTTAGCATAGCGTGTTAGTTCTAGGTAGTGTTTTACTACCGTGTTTAATAGCGTGTTTTAGAGCACACGTTACACCAGTGACTTTATAGTGTTGTGGCAACAGAACTTTTTTCGAAGTAGAGATTTGCCTCACCCCACTTCTGACACCACATTTTGGAGTATGTGTTTCCACCTTTTTCAGACTAAGTGTTGAAAATGTTTATTGAAAAGTAGCATTAGTCTGACGAACCTATTTTTAACTTTTATTTTAAATGCTTGGTGATTGTGTGCGTGAGTGTTATACAATAAAGAGGACAGAGAACATCATTCAAAGTATTCAAACTACTTTTTATTGTTTGTGTACTCTCTCCCTCTTCGCTTTTTTTGTAAAATATTGCTAACACCCGCATGCGCTCCACCACATTTTGGCGTCGCCCGACAGTACAGATAAGTGGACACATATTTTGAGAATAGAAAGTAGTACGGTAGTACACGAGTAGTTTAGGTATACACGCTGTCCCACCCGTCACCAACCTGGAACCACCCGTCACCAACCTGGAACCACCCGTCACCAACCTGGAACCACCCGTCACCAACCTGGAACCACCCGTCACCAACCTGGAACCACCCGTCACCAACCTGGAACCACCCGTCACCAACCTGGAACCACCCGTCACCAACCTGGAACCACCCGGTGATGGACGGACTTTGGAGGAGAGACTCCAGCTCGACTATCGACCAACCCCAGGGAGTGGACGACTTTAACACCGTCAATTTCCGAGGATCTGTGGTGACTGTGTTTGTTTCTGCACGTGCCAGTAATGTGAAAGGACATTTAGTGGAACGTATCGACGGCCAATGGTGAGTGGAATTTTTAAATATCTTCCACAGAGGAACAGTGGCTGATGCGGAACAGGCGTCCTGATACCGTGTGCGTTCTGTGTATCTGCTTTATCATGTCTTGCTACTGACCCGGTAGTGACATTTTGTTGAATTCGTGGACTTGTGGGTCTAGTGAGCATTACTGCATATTTGCCTCATTTGTGTGCTGTGTTTATGTTTAAGCATTTTGTATACATTTGAGCAGAATAGTGTCACTTGTGTGATAATGTTGTTTTATTGTTCACCATGAGCGACGGTGAGATGGAAGATGCAGTGGGGGGTAGTCCCATGAGCAACCCCACAGTGTCTTCTCACCGGGATCGCCCTGAGCGACGGTGAGATGGAAGATGCAGTGGGGGGTAGTCCCATGAGCACCCCACAGTGTCTTCTCACCGGGATCGCCCTGAAACGTTCGCGACGGTGAGATGGAAGATGCAGTGGGGGGTAGTTCCATGAGCAACCCCACAGTGTCTTCTCACCGGGATCGCCCTGAAACGTTAACCATGCGAAGTCTGGGGCTTGGGTTATGCGTTGCTAGTTAATTTGTTTTAAGCAAACATGGTGAGCAACATTTAATTGTTGAAATACCAAATATCAAAAATATCAAACATATCGAACATATTGGGAGGGAAGGATATATCTACATATTATTAAATGTTATATACTAACTTGTACAAGGAACCCCGCACAGTGCATTCGCGTGCAGTTGACGTACTCCCTCGGTTCCTTCGGATCATGGAAACATTATTGGATTCTTAGGGAGTGGGTTCAAGTAAAGTTGGGGAGCAGCTGTTCTGTGTTGCCTATTGTTTAGTGCAGGTTAGGCATGTAAATATGTTCTAAGGTTACTTTGTTGTGGAAAAAAAATTTGGCGTCCTTGACAGTACGTTGTTCTCTGTCCTCAGGATCATTTTCTTTTATTATTCAATGAGAATCCCCCCCCCTCCCACCTCCTGATCTGTGTCATCAGCATGTCGAAGTCTTTGTTAGCAATAATTTCGGTACAGTCAATGCATCTTTAAATAGTGGTTGACATGTAGGTTCGAAATGTGTTAACAGTTTCGGTACAGTCAATGCATCTTTAAATAGTGGTTGACATGTAGGTTCGAAATGTGTTAATAGTTTCGGTACAGTCAATGCATCTTTAAATAGTGGTTGACATGTAGGTTCGAAATGTGTTAATAGTTTCGGTACAGTCAATGCATCTTTGAATAGTGGTTGACATGTAGGTTCGAAATGTGGTAATAGTTTCGGTACAGTCAATGCATCTTTAAATAGTGGTTGACGTGTAGGTTCGAAATGTGTTACTCAGGATTAGCTTTTGTGACTGAGACTTGCGACGGTTGAAGATATAGGTTAGCCCAATTTGAGTTTTGATTGGTTGTTGAAACTTCTTTGGTGGTTAGGGTTTAACATCATGTGTTTGTTTCCGAGACATGCCTTCAGGAGAAGTCATGCTAAGTTGGGGAGAATGTGGTGAGTGAGAGAAATCTGTATTGACATTGTGTGACTGTGTCAATAGAATTATAATTTCTAGCGCCTGTATTGCGTCGTAGGCTGTTATCGTAGGTATGACGTAGGTATGACGTAGGTTTTAGGGTTTCGTCATTTCACAGACAGGGGTGTCAGCTTGTGTCTATTGGTTACGTCTGCGTGTTCGGTTTGAATGAAAACACACAGACTATGCATTTGTTTGAATATTCCTGAATGGGGAATGCTTAGTTTTGTTCTTAATAAGTTAAATTAGTTTAGATCGTATTGATAAAAGAATGTTTGGGGTGGCGACGCATAATCAAGCAGCGTCATGTAGGACCCTCTCCCCCCTTCCCCTTTTCCCGACTAAAATGAGTAAAAGTTGTAATGAACTCGGCCAAAGTTGAAACAAACGCGCACTTGTGGCCTGGACTGGCAGAGAAAGAACATGTCAAGCCTTGCCGGCCTTTGGATGAATTATGCATTTGTGATGCATTTGTAAAGTGAAAAAGTGTGTGTTGGTGTGTACCAATTGGAGTGATGGAGTGTGTGTTGGCTGTATGTCCTGGAACCGAATGCTGTTGTGAACCAGGGAGTGTTTCGTGTCCAGAGATGATGTAGACCAGGTGAGAATAGACCTTTTGTTATCGGTACATCTTCTTTGGAATTGGCACAATAATTTGATTGTTCTTTAGTCATGTGAATGTGTGGAATTAGATCTCAGCAAGCACAGAAAGTTGGTCCCCTCTCGGACCAATATTGGATTTGGCTAAATGGTCTGTTGTTTTGTCTGGAAATTGACAGCTGTAATAAAATGATGTGTAATTAACAACAGAAGAGAAGGCCAACGATAAGATTGAGAAAACCAAACATGCATGATGTAATACTGGAACTTGAATGATTGTAATTGTGGTGTTGATGACTGTGTGAGATGATACTTTGATATGAATTGTCGCTTCGGTAATTACTGACTTTGCTTTTACTTTTTGTTTTCCCAGCCGAGCGGACTCTTGGTGGGATAGCGTGTATGTTTAGATAGCGTGTATGTGTATGTTTAGCATAGCGTGTTAGTTCTAGGTAGTGTTTTACTACCGTGTTTAATAGCGTGTTTTAGAGCACACGTACACCAGTGACTTTATAGTGTTGTGGCAACAGAACTTTTTTCGTAGTAGAGATTTGCCTCACCCCACTTCTGACACCACATTTTGGAGTATGTGTTTCCACCTTTTTCAGACTAAGTGTTGAAAATGTTTATTGAAAAGTAGCATTAGTCTGACGAACCTATTTTTAACTTTTATTTTAAATGCTTGGTGATTGTGTGCGTGAGTGTTATACAATAAAGAGGACAGAGAACATCATTCAATGTATTCTACCAACTTTTTATTGTTTGTGTACTCTCTCCCTCTATCGCTTTTTTTGTAAAATATTGCTAACACCCGCATGCGCTCCACCACATATAATCTGACACACACTCACACACCGAGGCGCACAAACGAACACACACACCGTGGGACACACAAAATTCACGCACACAACGGATGAATCTTGCTCTTACCTGTTGGATGATCCAAACCGATTAAAATCAGCGACAGGAAGATGTACAAGTCAAATTTGTACAGTCGCTGATGTAAAAAGTGGAAATTTAGTCAATGTTCATAGCAAATCTCCCGACTCAAGGTAGATCGTGTCCCAAATCAGCTGTGCCGGTCACTTCACGACTTGTATTTGAACCCCCTCCAAAGCGCAATCAATGTTTCAACTTCTTTGTCGACATCATTCTTTGGTTCATGCGTCGGACTGCCGAATATTTGATTTTTTTGTACAGCAAAATCAAAGACTGTCATGGCGGCCGCCATTTGTATTTTTGCAATAGTTCGAAACTAAGGAATTTGGTCCTCCTCGGAGGAGGACCAAATTTAGGCAAGTTAGTCACCAACTTAGGTCGGAACATTTGAAAATATCGTGCCATGCATTGCGCACTAGAGCGATAGTTTCGAACTTTGGATTTAGTTCCCAACTAGCTTGATAGTCTCCATTCATGCATTCCACTACTGGGCTTCACGGCCTACTACAGGGGAACGAGGCTGCACAAGAGACCCAGGGAGCACCGAGACCAGGGCTTCACGGCCTACTACAGGGGAACGAGGCTGCACAAGAGACCCAGGGTGCACCGAGACCAGGGCTTCACGGCCTACTACAGGGGAACGAGGCTGCACAAGAGACCCAGGGAGCACCGAGACCAGGGCTTCACGGCCTACTACAGGGGAACGAGGCTGCACAAGAGACCCAGGGTGCACCGAGACCAGGGCTTCACGGCCTACTACAGGGGAACGAGGCTGCACAAGAGACCCAGGGAGCACCGAGGGGAGCAGCAGGAAGGACAAGCCAGAGACAGCAGTCCCAACACGGAGGCTACCACCTCGTCCCATGACTTCCCATCGCTGCCCTCTCGGCGGCCACAGTCCCCTGCTACCCCCTTAACCACATCCAGCGTAAACGGCCTTACCTCCCCACAGCGAGGCGTAGACAACAGGGTCAACCGACAGACCCCAATATACGCGGTAGAGTGTAGAAAGAGACAGGGCGAAGAGAGGATGGTTAGGAGAGTGTAGGAAGAGACAGGGCGAAGAGAGGATGGTTAGGAGAGTGTAGGAAGAGACAGGTCAAGGAGAGGATGGTTGGGAGAGTACGGGAAGAGAAAAGGCGAAGAGAGGACAGTTAGGAGAGTGTAGGAAGAGACAGGGCGAAGAGAGGATGGTTGGGAGAGTGTAGGAAGAGACAGGGCAAGGAGAGGATGGTTGGGAGAGTACGGGAAGAGAAAAGACGAAGAGAGGACAGTTAGGAGAGTGTAGAAAGAGACAGGGCGAAGAGAGGATGGTTAGGAGAGTGTAGGAAAAGACAGGTCAAGGAGAGGATGGTTGGGAGAGTATTGTGGTAATATCGTACCGTCAGTCTTAGCAGACGACGTGTCCATGACCTTATACATGTACGGTCCAAGGGACATCACTCTGACAGGTTAGCCTCGTTCTGGTCTTCAATAAAGCACGTTGTAACTACACACGCCTTGTGTCTATATTGCCTGTATCCGAGAATACTACATGGTGGCAGCGGATCTCATCGACCCACAAACATGCAAAACGAAGATGGAAGACAGGCTCCGGCAGCTGAAAGGGGTCAGCGCCACACAGCACTTCCACTGCCGAAAACGTTCGACGGCACGCCAGCATCGTGGCCAAAATGGCGCCAGCGATTTGACAGATACAGAACAGGGTCTGGGCTGTCAACAAAGCCAAACAATGAGCAGGTCAGCACCTTTTTGTATGCAATGGGGGAGGTAGCTGACGACATATTGACAACCCTACCTATTGTCGAAGCCACTGCTACATACGACGAGGTAAAGGGGGCCCTAGATGACTACTTTGGGGCCCGAAAAAACATCGTTGTGGAGAGGGCCAAGTTCAACAAACTAACCCAAAAGACCGGCGAAACGGTAGACTCTTTCATCCAGGAGCTACACAGGATCGCGGAGGAGTGCGAGTACGGCACTCTTAGGGAAGAACTTATCCGAGACAGGATCGTAGTGGGAGTGACGGATGATGATCTATCAGAGAAACTGCAGAGCATGGCAAACCTGACACTTGCGGAAGCCATACAGCACAGCAGACAGGCAGAGGCAAGAAAGGAATGTCAGCCTCTCATCAGGGACAGCAAAGCAGGGGTGGACTTCGTGAAGCACAGGCAACACAAGTCACACCCAGAAACAAAGCAGAAAAACAGCTACAGAAGTAACATACAGTCGACATACAAGCACGATAAGTGTGGGTACTGCGGCAAGGAACGACACTCTCGTGAGAGCTGCCCTGCGAGGAAAGCTACTTGCCGGGCCTGTACCAAACGTGGACACTATGAAACAGTGTGTAGGTCCAAGAAAGGCAGGCCTGTCAACCAGCTAAGCGACAACAGTGACTCCGAGTCTGAAGAAGAAGAAACCAGCCATTTCCTTGGATCAGTGGACCAGGGCAGGGAAGAGTACTGGAGTGCTGACATCAAAGTCGACGGCCGATCGACTCGCTTCAAGCTTGACACAGGCGCCTCCGTCTCTGTAGTCAGCGACACTGAAGATTGGCTACAAGGTAGGCAACTCCAGCAGCCAAAGAAAACACTGCGTGGACCGGGCGGCACCAAGCTGTCTCCAGTTGGTACCCTCGACGTCACCCTAAAATACCATGACCGCCAAATACAGGAGAAACTCTATATCCTAAAGAATCAACCTTGCTCTCTCCTCAGCAAAAGGGCATGCGTTGAACTAGGAATAGTTTCACGCGTTGACGCAGTTAGCGATTCAGAAGCCAAGCAAGAATTCCCATCTCTGTTCAAGGGCCTGGGCTCCATAAACAAGAGCTACCAGATCTCACTGAGGGAAGATGCAAGACCAGTCTGCCTCTACACCCCGAGAAAGATTGCTCACCCCCTTGTGCCCAAAGTGAAACACGAACTGCTCTCAATGGTGGAACAAGGCGTTATCTCCCCAGTGACAGAGCCAACAAGCTGGTGCTCGGGCATGGTCGTCGTCCCAAAAACCAAGCGGGGCAGTGAGGATATGTGTTGACCTAACACAGCTGAACAGAGCGGTACAGCGTGAGGTCCATCCAATGTCCACAGTCGACGAAAGCCTTGCCAAACTAGGCCAGAGTAAGATCTTCACAAAGCTGGATGCCAAGAGTGGATTTTGGCAAATTCCTCTCTGCCAGGAATCCAAGCTACTGACTACATTCATCACACCCTTTGGACGGTACTGTTTTAACAGGCTACCCTTTGGCATCAGCTCTGCGCCTGAAATTTTCCAGCGGATCATGTCAGAGATTCTGCTCGACCTTGACGGAGTGATCTGTCACATGGATGACATCCTCATCCACGCTGCTGACCAAGCTATCCATGATCAGCGCGTCAGAGCTGTCCTCACACGTCTTCAAGAAGCTGGCCTCACACTGAACGAGAAGTGTGAGTTCTCCAAGACATCCATAAAGTTCCTGGGCCACATCATTGACGCCAATGGGATACATGCAGACCCGAAGAAGATAGAGGCAGTGAAAAACTTCCCTGCTCCGACTACTGTCACAGAGCTGCAGCGCTTCATGGGCATGGTCAACCAGCTGGCCAAGTTCATACCCAGCCTGGCTGAGACCAACGCTCCTCTGCGCCATCTTCTCCACAAAGACGCAGTCTGGGTGTGGGACCAACCACAGCAGACAGCCTTCCAGAAAGTCAAGGACCTCCTTATCTCACGGGCAGTCCTTGCTCACTACGATCCCCGGAGAGAGACCATCATCGCCGCCGACGCTTCAGCTACAGGCATCGGGGCGGTCCTCCTTCAGATACAACATGACGGGTCACGCCGACCTGTGTGTTTTATCTCTCGTTCCCTCAGCGACGCAGAGAAGAACTATGCGGTCATTGAGAAAGAGGCACTGGCAGCAACGTGGGCATGTGAAAGGTTCAATGACTACGTCATGGGACTGAACTTCACCCTGGAGACCGACCACAAGCCGCTTGTCCCCCTCTTTGGGACAAAAGAGCTGCATAAAATGCCACCCCGCATCCAACGCTTCAGGCTTCGTCTCATGAGGTACAACCCCAAGGTAGTACATGTCTCAGGCAAGGATCAAATTACAGCTGATGCTCTATCCAGAGCGCCCGTCGCTGATCCTGATGACTCAGACCTGGACCTTATCGAGAACGTCGCAGCCTTGGCCAGCCAGACGGTCAGCATCCTACCGGCCACAACACGAAAACTGCAAGAAATCCGCGACTCACAAAAAGCAGACGAGGAACTGCATCAAGTCCGGGAGTATTGTACAATCGGGTGGCCAGTGTACATGCCTGAGAACCCTCTCTTCAAGCAGTACTGGCTCAACAGAGAACATCTGACCATCATAGACGACCTCCTCCTCTTCGACGATCGTCTCGTCATCCCAAGATGCCTCAGGCTCGACATCCTCGGTCGCCTCCACGAAGGTCACCTGGGGATTACCAAATGCCAAGCCCTAGCCAGAACATCCGTCTGGTGGCCATACATCGCGTCAGAGGTGGAGGAAATGGTGAACAAGTGTACCACGTGTGCCATCCACCGACCAGAGAAAAAGGAGCCCCTCCTCCCATCATCATTCCCGGAACGTCCTTGGGAAAGAGTGGGGATGGATTTCCTCACACTCCATGGTAAAGTCTACCTCAGTATCGTGGACTACTACTCGAGATGGGTGGAGACAAAACTGCTGAAATCTGAGTCCAGTGCAGAGACAATCAACCAAATCAAGAGTGTGTTTGCGGTCCATGGAATACCAGATGTCGTAGTCTCTGACAACGGACCCCAGTTTTCGAGCAATGAGTTCACAAGCTTCGCAGCTTCATATGGGTTCACCCACGTGACCAGCTCCCCGAAATATCCACAGAGCAATGGTGAAGCTGAGAGAGCTGTGCAGACAGTAAAACTCCTCCTCAAGAAGAACAAAGACCCATACCTTGCTCTTCTCATGTACAGGTCAACACCCCTCCAGAATGGCCTTTCTCCCAGTCAACTGCTCATGGGCCGAAAACTCAAGACTCTTGTCCCGGTACTCCCCAATACCCTCAAACCCCAAACCCCTGACCATGACTCTGTCAAGGCAAAAGAAACGGCTAGCAAGGAAAAACAGCGACAAACCTTCGACAGGAGACATGCAGCGAAAGATCTGCCATCGCTTCAACCCGGCGACTCCGTCTGGGTCCGCGACATGAAGCGATCTGGAGAGGTGGTTGCCAAAGCCACCAGTCCTCGATCCTACATCATCCGTACGGAGAAGGGCACCATCCGGCGCAACAGATCTGCTATGGTGTCTACCCCAGCAGATGGCAACAACCAGCTATCCACACCAAAGGCGTCACAAACACCACAACAGCCAACACCAGACGCACAGCCAACATCCCCTGCAGTGCTACGGTCATCACTACCACAGCCTTCACTCACACCAAACCCAGGGTCAGCACCGTGTACCAGATCCGGCAGGCCCGTGGTTAAGCCTAACAGACTTGATCTGTGAAGCGATGTGTAGAAAATTCTTCTATTTCGTTCTGAAGAAGAATTCGAAAGCTTTAGGCTTCTGTTGTGCTGTGTAGGAATTCATAGTCACGGTTCTTCTATTTAGTTTCGTGGAAGAACACATGTCAGTGTATTTCTACAAACGCACGCACTAAATTACATCAAGAATGTAATTTTGCAACTGCCTTTGTATGTCAGTGTCAGTGTATTTCTACAAACGCACGCACTAAATTACATCAAGAATGTAATTTTGTAACTGCCTTTGTATGACACTTTGTAGTAAAACTAGTATGCATAAAATAGATTTATGAATCTATTTCACTTAACCAGCAGTATTATTCAAAATGGAATTTCTCATGTCATCAACAGTGTGGAAAATTCATGAAATCCAGTAACAGACTGTGTCCCTTCTGAACTAAACAAAGAACTGTATGTCTTAGTTTCTAGTCAAAGATATTAACATTGCAGTATTAATTAAAAATACAGAAATGGACAATCATCTGTCATTTAAACAGTATTCAGATTATTATAATTAAGATTGTTTTAAAGTTATTATTACTGGAACAATAACTTGGAAGGGAGGTGTGGTAATATCGTACCGTCAGTCTTAGCAGACGACGTGTCCATGACCTTATACATGTACGGTCCAAGGGACATCACTCTGACAGGTTAGCCTCGTTCTGGTCTTCAATAAAGCACGTTGTAACTACACACGCCTTGTGTCTATATTGCCTGTATCCGAGAATACTACAAGTATGGGAAGAGAAAAGGCGAAGAGAGGACAGTTAGGAGAGTGTAGGAAGAGACAGGGCGAAGAGAGGATGGTTAGGGGAGTGAAGGAAGAGACAGGGCGAAGAGAGGATGGTTAGGAGAGTGTAGGAAGAGACAGGTCAAGGAGAGGATGGTTGGGAGAGTGTAGGAAGAGACAGAGCAAAGAGAGGATGGTTCGGAGAGTGTAGGAAGAGACAGGTCAAGGAGAGGGTGGGTGGGGAGAGTGTAGGAAGAGACAGGGCGAAGAGAGGATGGTTTGGAGAGTGCAGGAAGAGACAGGGCGAAGAGAGGACAGTTAGGAGAGTGTAGGAAGAGACAGGGCGAAGAGAGGATGGTTAGGAGAGTGTAGGAAGAGACAGGGCGAAGAGAGGATGGTTAGGAGAGTGTAGGAAGAGACAGGGCGAAGAGAGGACAGTTAGGAGAGTATAGGAAGAGACGGGGCGAAGAGAGGATGGTTTGGAGAGTGTATGAAGAGACAGGTCAAACAGAGGATGGTTTGGAGAGTGTAGGAAGAGACAGAGCAAAGAGAGGATGGTTCGGAGAGTGTAGGAAGAGACAGGTCAAAGAGAGGATGGTTCGGAGAGTGTAGGAAGAGACAGAGCAAAGAGAGGATGGTTGGGAGAGTGTAGGAAGAGACAGAGCAAAGAGAGGATGGTTCGGAGAGTGTAGGAAGAGACAGGTCAAGGAGAGGATGGTTGGGAGAGTATGGGAAGAGAAAAGGCGAAGATGGGACAGTTAGGAGAGTGTAGGAAGAGACAGGGCGAAGAGAGGATGGTTGGGAGAGTGTAGAAAGAGACAGGGCAAAGATAGGATGGTTAGGAGAGTGTAGGAAGAGACAGGTCAAAGAGAGGACGACCTTAATTCATGCTAACAAGCAATCTTTTTTGGTAAAAAAAATAAAATAAAAAAATAAAAATATTATTCTCTTTAAAACTAAGCTTTGGTTTTGTAACGAAAATCCGGCCTGAAGTCTTTTCGCAAAAAAAAAGAAAAAATATATTAAAAAATTTTTACCCCCGCCCCCCGCCCTGAAGTCTTTTCATGCGCAAAAAATAAAAATAAAATTAAATTAAAAAAATGCTAAGCTTTCTGTCTGTGGCGGTTTGAATTTGAATAACGACATCCAATAAAGTCTACCAATTACGTAAATCCTTTCTAAGCTCTCTGTCTCTGACGGATTGCATTTGAATAACGACATCCAATAAAGTCTACCAATTACGTAAATCCTGTCTAAGCTCTCTGTCTCTGACGGATTGCATTTGAATAACGACATCCAATAAAGTCTACCAATTACGTAAATCCTTTCTAAGCTCTCTGTCTCTGACGGATTGCATTTGAATAACGACATCCAATAAAGTCTACCAATTACGTAAATCCTTTCTAAGCTCTCTGTCTCTGACGGATTGCATTTGAATAACGACATCCAATAAAGTCTACCAACAGCTGCGAAAACTTTTAAGAAACTTGAAACTCATCAAAAGAAATGAATTTCCCGACCTGAGCCAGGCAAAGCAGGAAAACAATACAATGTAATTCCTTTCTAAGCTTTCTGATTCTGACAGTTTGCACTTGAATAACGACATCCAATTGTAATGAATGGCGGTTATGGTGTTTATAGTTGAAGGGATATAACTAGTGCTTTTTTGTAATACAAAGAGTTTGTCAGGAGTTGTTTAACTTTGAAAGTGGAAACTTTTAACAGTTCAGTAAAATTCCATGGTTAGTCACGGCCGGGTCAAACTGGGTTCGCAGCACGTGAGTTTACAACTGTGCGAGTTGTTCACGTTATAATCGCAACCGCCTGATTTTGTGAGTTGTGATTGTAAACTGCCTGACAATTGAAAGTCATTCGACCTGGGCTCTCGGATGAGAAAACCTGCTCTTGGTTTTGATGTCAACTTTGGAAGAAAACATTTGATCTTGATGTCAACCTTGGAACCGGGAAACATTGCCGGGATGACTTGGACTTTTGTATGGGTGCCGCCATATTGGAAGATGAGGTACTTTGCTAGTTTTGTGTGAACTTGAACATTTCTTTTGTATGCGCGGACATGACTTGTGTACTTGAATAATTTCGGAATTGTATAATTTTCTTGTGCTCGGTTGGTGTGTTTTGAATATTGTTAGTTGTTACAATAGGGTGTTATATTTTGTAACAGGCCGCCCCAGTCTGACTTGTGCGGGGTGGTGCCAGTGTGGCGAGGGTGCGATGGAGGCCGTAAGGTTGAAGGCTAGCTACATCGTCACCTCTACATAACGTAAAAGTTATGTTTTGTTTATTTGCTTTCTTGTCCTTGTAAATATGTTCTGACGTTGACAATGAATGAGTGAGTTTCACAAGGTCGTGGACAATGAATGAATGAGTTTCAAAAGGTCATGAATTGATTATTGTAAGCAAGAAAGTATTTGAGAATTTGAGGAATGAGTTGATATTTGCTATGTCAGAAACAAACCAATTTGTATGTTCTAATTAAACCATTGGCTATTGTTTGGAAAGAATGAGTTGGTGAAAGACTACAAATTCTTCTAATCTTCTCTCTGCTTTCCTAAACTTCTGAGCGGGAGTCAGATGATTGACTGTGTGTGTGCGTGTGCACATATAAAGAATCTGGAAGGAGATTAATAAGGATAACTACGGATCTTCTTTATTTCAAATCTCTTACATTGGCGAGCTTGCGGTTGTATTAATTGGAAAATTATTTGAAGATTAATTTTTGTTTTGGTGCGTTCCCTTGAGTGCGGTTAGGCTTATTTTATATTATTGACTTGTAGTGCTGAAGTGTTGTTTGGTTTTGCGCAGATGCTGATGCATGCAGTCTGGAGGATGGACATCCTTGTCATCTGCCTGTGAAGGGAGCTCCTTGGTCTGTGGACGGATGCATCCTGTGCCTGACTGAACGACATATTTTGGACAGGAGTGAGTCATTTGCTTATCTGACACTCAAGTTAACATTCTATATATTTTTGAGAATAATTTGTCTCTCTGAGTGTTGGTTCTTGCTTGTGAGTAGGTTATTTTTTCCCCATACTTTACATGAAGCGCCCTGTAGGTTAGTTTTACCTACAAGTGAATAATACATGACACATCATTTTTCCCTTTTACGTGTACACAGTTTGTAAATAGTTGTGGGTCAGCAATGCCTTGATTCATAAGTGTACGGGAATGGGGGTATGTCTAGTTCCTAGGCCAAGTTTTTGAGCGGAGCCTAGTTTCAAATGTATTGATTGTTTCCCCTTGTAGTTCGGTTGATCGGTTTCCTAGACTGTGTCACTTTAGTACTGTACTTGAGGAAGTCAGGTAAATTCTAAAGTTTAGTGGACTATTGTGTTCACGTTAGTCAAAGCTAAGTCTTGGTGTTGCCCTCTAGCATTCTATGTAGTGGATAGTCATAGTCTGCTTAAGTGATAGCGGTTTGTTCACGATGGCATCTCAGGAAGAGGTTCAAGCTTTGATAGCGCAGTTTAAGGTGGAGGGTGAAGCCTTAGGAAAAGATGGTGCATCACTGAACAAGTATGTGGAGGATAATTTGCGTGAGGAAAGAGCAGAAAGAAGAAAAAGAGAAAATGATATTGCTCTACAAGAAAAAGAACTCGCTGCTGCACGTGAGCTTAAAGAGAGAGAGTTAGCTGAACAAGCTAAGATTAAAGAGAGAGAGTTAGCTGAACAAGCTAAGATTGAAAATCGTCGTCTCGATATTGAAGAAGAAAAGGCGAACAGGGAGGCAAAGTTGCGAGCAGACGAGTTGGTTGAAAAAGCAATCAAGAATAAATTGGCCAATCGTCCCAAGATTCCCTATTTTGATGATAAATCAGATGACATTGAGAGTTATCTGTATCGCTTCGATAAGCACGCAGCTAGCTTGAAGTGGTCAAAGGATGAGAAGGCTTTGATTTTGCCTACTCTACTCAGAGGTCGTGCTCTGAATTATTTTCAAGAGTTACCAGTAGAAGATACTAATGACTATGCCAAACTGTCAGCGCATTTGTTGAAGAGATTCAAATGTACTGAAGAAGGTTTCAGAACGCAGTTTCGCTCATGCAAACCTGAGTCTGGTGAAACCATGCATGTCTTTTTCTCCCGCATGAGAAGATTTTTTACTAGATGGACAGATATGGCTGGAGTTGGCACAGATTTCGCTTTGCTCTGTGACTTGGTGCTCAGAGAGCAGATTCTGTCTAGTTGTGCGTCGTCTCTGGTTACTTTTCTGAAAGAAGACAAGCATACTACTGCTCAAACCATGATAGACGCAGCTGAGAGATACAGGGAAGCACATCCTAGTCAAAACCTAGCAGCAAAAGGTTCTAGTGATCCTCTGTTGGCTAATGTCGGTCTTCCAAATGGGAGAGGAGGTCATTCAGGTGGTCGAGGTGGTCACAGGTTTTCTAAGAAGAATAGTCAGGCTGACACAAACCCACCGACAGAACAAAGCTCTCCTGATAATAAGGGTGGCAGAGGTGCTAGTCAAGCTGGTAGAGGTAGAGGTGGTCAGAACTATCAGAGGAAGTGTTGGTGGTGTCAAGATACTTCGCACAAGTTGGCAGATTGTCCCAAAAAAATGCATACTGCTTCAGTATCCGTTGTCACTGTTGAAGAGTTCAGCTGTAGTGAAGACGAGCAGTCTGTGGCGGCAGTGGGATTTTCAGGTAGTGATGAACTTCCCGAGTCTATTCAGACATGTGAAGGTACCTTAAATGGTAGTGAGGTCACGGTCATGTTGGATAGTGGGTGTTCTACGGTTGGGGTCAGGAAGTCCCTAGTGAGAGATGATCAGTTTACTGGGAAGGTACAGGTGTGTAGACAGTTCAGTGGGGATTTAGTTCGGTTACCCATTGCGATTGTGAGTCTGGATACACCATACTTTTCTGGAAGTGTTGAAGCATGTGTGATCGACAATCCAGTATGTGACGTCATTTTGGGTAGAATACAGGGATGTGTCGAGGTTACTAGCGCAGTCCAGACAAGAGGTCAAAAAGCTAGAGAAGAACGTCCTTTTAGACCGCTGTTGACCGCTAAAGTTCCCCAACTTGATATCAATGCTAAGAAACTGTCCAAAATGCAAAGGGATGACAAAACGTTGCATGATCTGTTCGAGAAAGTTGGCCAAGGAAAATCGGAAGAGTCGTCTGGTTGTGTGGTGTCGTTTGTTGTGAGGGACCAGTTGTTATATCGAAAGTACTACTCCAAGGTCAACGATGAAGTGGTTTGGCAGCTAGTTGTTCCTGAACGCTTGCGCGAGTCTGTTTTGATCACTGCCCATGACGGTTTGTTTGGTGGTCATTTAGGCGCGAACAGTACGTTCAAAAGGGTGTCCGCATTCTTCTTTTGGCCCGGTTATCGGCAGTCGATCAAGGATTACTGCAGATCATGTGATATCTGTCAGAAAACCTTTCCCAAAGGTAGAGTTCCTTCGGCACCTTTGCAACCACTGCCTGTGATAGAAGTCCCATTTTCCCGAGTTTGCATTGATCTGATTGGTCCGATTAAACCAGTGTCAGCTCGTGGTCATCAGTACGCTTTGGTGTTGGTGGATGTTGCGACACGCTATCCGGAAGCAGTACCCTTGA
Organism: Littorina saxatilis; assembly: GCF_037325665.1. Lineage (NCBI taxonomy): Eukaryota > Metazoa > Mollusca > Gastropoda > Littorinimorpha > Littorinidae > Littorina > Littorina saxatilis. Next base: position 40,545,673 of record NC_090252.1, read on the forward strand.
AATCAACGACCACAGAAGCAGTAGCGGAAGCTTTGTTGGGAATTTTCACCCGGACTGGTTTACCAGATGAGGTTCTCTCAGATCTAGGTACACAATTCACATCTGATGTCATGCGAGAGGTGATGAGATTGATATCGGTATCGCAGTTGCACACGACTCCTTATCATCCCCAGACGAATGGTCTCTGTGAAAGGTTCAATGGAACTTTGAAATCCATGGTGAAGAAGTTGATGGCAGATAGACCTAAGGATTGGGATAGATATTTGCCTTTTGCGTTGTTCGCATACAGAGAAATCCCACAGGAGTCTACAGGGTACTCACCTTTTGAACTTCTGTACGGTAGAAACCCAAAAGGAACGTCGGAACTGCTGTATCATGCGTGGACCGATAGCAGTCGGGAGAATCAGCAGGTTCCAGTGTCACAGTATGTGCAGGATTTGAAAGAGGTCTTGGCTGACAGTGTTAGTACAGCACAGAAGGCTGTTCAGAATGTATCAAAGAAGAACAGATCATACAGATCTCAGAAGCCAAGAATGATACTCGCTGGAAAGAAAGTCTTAGTCTTACTTCCAACTGAGAAGAACAAAATGATACTACGCTGGCGAGGTCCATTTCAGGTGATCAAAAGACTGAATCAATGTGATTACGTTGTAGAAATTTCACCTGGGATCGAGAAAGTGTACCATGTCAACTTGCTCAGGGAGTATGTGTCTAGGAATGAAGATGTTGGTCAGAACCCAGTTGTTGCCACATTGGGAGTGATCAGTGGGTCCAGTGCAGTAGAGGAGGTAGACATTCAGAAAGTCAAACTACAGTCAGTTCCCACAGTTCAGACTGAGAATGTAGATGATGTGGTCTATAGTCCTGACTTGTCTATGCAGGCAAAACAAAAAGTGCAGGCGGTGTTTCAGAAGCATCAGGACAAAATGACGGATTTGCCTGGTACTTGTGACCTAGTGCAGCATGTGGTGAGGATTCCTGAAGGTGCTGTGGTCAATGTGAAACAGTATCCGTTACCATTTGAGTCTCAGAAGGTGGTTGAAGAAGAAGTGAAAAAGATGTTAGATCTAGACGTAATAGAGCCGTCTATTTCTCCGTTCTCGTCTCCTATTGTTCTAGTCAAGAAGAAGGACGGAAGTACTCGTTTTTGCATCGATTTCAGACACCTCAATAAGATTACGGAGTTTGACGCTGAGCCAATACCGGATCCGGAAGTTCTGTTTGCTTCATTGCAGGGCAGGCAGCATTTCACGAAGATTGATCTGGCTAAGGGCTATTGGCAAATTCCGATGGCAGAGTCTGATCGAGCAAAAACGGCTTTTCGTACCCCTCAAGGTCTATATCAGTTCAAGAAGATGCCGTTCGGAATGAGTACAGCACCAAGTACTTTCGCGAGGATGATGAAGATGTTGGATCTGGATAGGTTCAAATCTGTTCATTTCTTTGATGACGTACTTGTAGCCACAGAAGACTGGTGTGGGCATCTAGAGGCACTTGACGGACTGTTGACAGAACTGGGAAAACATGGGTTGACTGTGAGACCGTCGAAAGTAGAGGCAGGGTTTGACTCTATTGAGTTTTTGGGTCACATAGTTGGGGAGGGTAGCATGCGTCCAGTTCCCTCCAAAGTGTCCAAAATCTTGAATGTCTCTGTCCCAACCACAAAGAAACAAGTCCGGTCATTGGTAGGGCTCATCAGTTTCTATAGGCGCTATGTCCCAAGCTTCGCGTCTATTGTGTCCCCCCTGGTAGAACTCACAAAGAAGAACCAACCAAACAAAGTTCGTTGGTCAAAAGAGTGTCAGATGGCTTTTGACAGGGTCAAAGAAATTTTGTCGTCTGAACCACTGGTGAGATTGCCAGACTTTTCCAGGCCGTTCACAGTGCGGTCGGATGCATCCTCCACGGGGATTGGAGCAGCCCTGATGCAGCCTGATGATGACGACGTCCTTCATCCAGTTCTGTATGCCAGCAGGAAACTGCTGGAAAGAGAAACCAGATACTCTACTGTGGAGAGAGAGTGCCTAGCGTTGGTGTGGGCAGTTGACAAATTCCATCGCTACTTGTTTGGCTCACATTTCTTTGTTGAGACTGATCACAGACCGTTGACGTACTTACGACAGTCCAAAACTGCCAACGGACGACTGTTGCGATGGGCTCTGTCTCTCCAAGAGTATTCATTCACAGTAGTGCCAATTCCTGGAGTCAGGAATTTTGAGGCTGATGTGTTGTCACGCTTGACGAAGTGAATGGAACATGATGGTTGAAAGGACAGTGAAAAGACTTTCTGCAATCAACAAGGACAATACTTTTTGTGCTGTGAGTGTTGATATGCTGTGTATGTATTAAGAACTAATTTAATTTTGTTCTTGTTTTTTTTTCACATTGTGATTATTTTTTTAATCTGGCTGGAAAAATTTATTTGGATATTTTTGATGCTAGTACCATTTTGTGTTGTAGTCGAGGTTTACTGTATTGAGTTTAGCGGGGGCTACTCAAACTTTATTGGCGATCTTTGGTACCAAGAACGTCAATGTTATTGCATTCAGTAATAGGCAAAAAATTGCTGAATGTCCATGAGTATAACTATTGTGGATTAACACAGTGGGTGATTATCTACACGGCGGCGTAAATGTGGTTTATTGTGCTTGCCATTGTTGCTCATGTTTAAGGACAGCCTCGTGGCTTTCGTCACTTTTTTGGTGGATGGCACTGTCTTTTGGTTGTAAACTGATTGCACTCTTTGGGAACGGACAGAGTATTTAATAAATGTTTTCCTTATGCTTTGATTATTTATTAATGTATTTATGTATTGTTTTTATGTAATTAAAATTTTTTTCTTGTTACTGGAATACTTATACTTGTACAGTTTTTGAAAAAAAAATGTTCATTTTGGGTTCACATTTTTTTTTAATCGGGGAAAGGGGTGATGTAATGAATGGCGGTTATGGTGTTTATAGTTGAAGGGATATAACTAGTGCTTTTTTGTAATACAAAGAGTTTGTCAGGAGTTGTTTAACTTTGAAAGTGGAAACTTTTAACAGTTCAGTAAAATTTCATGGTTAGTCACGGCCGGGTCAAACTGGGTTCGCAGCACGTGAGTTTACAACTGTGCGAGTTGTTCACGTTATAATCGCAACCGCCTGATTTTGTGAGTTGTGATTGTAAACTGCCTGACAATTGAAAGTCATTCGACCTGGGCTCTCGGATGAGAAAACCTGCTCTTGGTTTTGATGTCAACTTTGGAAGAAAACATTTGATCTTGATGTCAACCTTGGAACCGGGAAACATTGCCGGGATGACTTGGACTTTTGTATGGGTGCCGCCATATTGGAAGATGAGGTACTTTGCTAGTTTTGTGTGAACTTGAACATTTCTTTTGTATGCGCGGACATGACTTGTGTACTTGAATAATTTCGGAATTGTATAATTTTCTTGTGCTCGGTTGGTGTGTTTTGAATATTGTTAGTTGTTACAATAGGGTGTTATATTTTGTAACAGGCCGCCCCAGTCTGACTTGTGCGGGGTGGTGCCAGTGTGGCGAGGGTGCGATGGAGGCCGTAAGGTTGAAGGCTAGCTACATCGTCACCTCTACATAACGTAAAAGTTATGTTTTGTTTATTTGCTTTCTTGTCCTTGTAAATATGTTCTGACGTTGACAATGAATGAGTGAGTTTCACAAGGTCGTGGACAATGAATGAATGAGTTTCAAAAGGTCATGAATTGATTATTGTAAGCAAGAAAGTATTTGAGAATTTGAGGAATGAGTTGATATTTGCTATGTCAGAAACAAACCAATTTGTATGTTCTAATTAAACCATTGGCTATTGTTTGGAAAGAATGAGTTGGTGAAAGACTACAAATTCTTCTAATCTTCTCTCTGCTTTCCTAAACTTCTGAGCGGGAGTCAGATGATTGACTGTGTGTGTGCGTGTGCACATATAAAGAATCTGGAAGGAGATTAATAAGGATAACTACGGATCTTCTTTATTTCAAATCTCTTACACCAATAAAGTCTACCAACTATCAGCTGCGGAGACATGTGTCTCGAAAAAATACGCCGAGAGGCGTCAAAGTTCCTCTTGGTTTGTCCCTGTCAAAAAAAAAAATTGATTTGGGATTACTTACTTACTTACTGCCTTTCACGCCTGGTGGCGTGTAGGGCAGCAATTTGGGATTACTGGTAGCTTTTTCTTTTACTTCCACGCATATGTAACGCTATTTTGATAAAGTTGATAGTATCACTCACTTTTAGGTGGCGGATGTCCGGATATAACACGTGTTTCAGAATCTCTATTTTTGGGTGTGTAACTTTCAATAATTAGTGGGGTTTTTTTTTCTCAAAAAGTATTCTTAAAGACTAACACATGTTTACACTCGCACTCCGTTTCTGTAGCTTTAGAAATCAACAAGTCCAGATATAACACATTTTTCTTTGCGGCAAATGTCCAGGTATCCCCCCTCAGACACGTACGTGTGTGTGTGTGTGTGTGTATGTGTGTGTGTGTGTGTGTGTATGTGTGTGTATTTGTGTGTGTGTGTGTATGTGTGTGTGTGTGTGTGTGTGTGTGTGCGATTGTGCGCGTTTGTTTGGATGTGAGGGAGGGGTTTGTTTGTTTGTTTGTTTAACGCCCAGCCGACCACGAAGGGCCATATCAGGGCGGTGCTGCTTTGACATTTAACGTGCGCCACACACTAGACAGAAGTCGCAGCACAGGCTTCATGTCTCACCCAGTCACATTATTCTGACACAGGACCAACCAGTCCTAGCACTAACCCCATAATGCCAGACGCCAGGCGGAGCAGCCACTAGATTGCCAATTTTAAAGTCTTAGGTTTGACCCGGCCGGGGTTCGAGCCCACGACCTCCCGATCACGGGGCGGACGCCTTACCACTAGGTCAACCGTGCCGGTTATGTGAGGGAGGGGGAATCAAGAGAGATTGATACGTACAAAAAGGGGAGATTGAGAAAGAGAGAGAGAGCGAGAGAGAGAGAGAAATGGAGTGAGAGAGAGAAAGAGAGAAAGAGAGATAGAGAGAGAGAGAGCACCTTATTGAGCTTTAGTATGGAGCATTTAACTGAGTATACGGGCCAAGGCTATCACGTTCACAGCTAAACAGCCCGTATAGCCCAGGCGTCACGTGACGGAAAGAATGTTATCACACCATTGAAATGACATTCTTTCCGTCACAGCTAAACATATAGCCCAGACGTCACGTGACGGAAAGAATGGTATCACACCATTGAAATGACATTCTTTCCGTCCCCTATAGGCGACGAAATAGGTCAAATTGTGTGCACTTTTTAGTGGAAAATGCTTCGACGCCGGAGCGGGTACTGGACCCAGTGCCGTTGTAGTGCAAGTGAACTTTGTAGTGCACTTGCACTACAACGGCACTGGGTCCAGTACCCGCTCCGGCGTCGAAGCATTTTCCACTAAAAAGTGTGACCTATTTCGTCGCCTATAGGGGACGGAAAGAATGTCATTTCAATGGTGTGCTTAGAGCTATACGGGCTGTAATCATAGGCTATATAAGTTTAGCTCTGAACGTGATAGCCTTGACCCGTATACTCAGTTAAATGCTCCATACAAAGCTCAATAAGGTGGCGAGAGAGAGAGAGAGAGAGAGAGAGAGAGAGAGAGAGAGAGAGAGAGAGAGAGAGAGAGAGAGAGGCTCAAATAAACATTCGCTCGGTTTAACGGGTTTGTCTTTCTGATTGACAAGTAGATGTTGTTACGTTCCTGGATGCTACGGACGAATATGTTTTTCAAAACAGCCCAAAAAACTTCACATATATCAACACTGTATCTAATGTCAATCAGACGTCATGTCAACACACGTACAAACACATCTATGTTTAGACTATATCAAACGTCCATCAGACAACAAAGGATGGACAGTGTTTGATAATCTGGTAATGAAAGGAATTATTCCTTCACAGAACTAAATGGCTTCAGATGTGAATTGAAATTATCTTTTTTAATTTTTTTCACTCTTTCATCGGTAACAGTGACGAATTTAGTTTTTGCACAAAAACACAGCAACAACAACAACAAACAGAGGGTGGGCGGGGGGGGGGGGGGGCGGAGGGGGGGGGGGGAGAAGAACATTAATCCTGCTTCTTCTTCTTCTTCGGTGTTAACAGCCGAACATTAATTTAGTTCGTTAACAAATCCTCAATGTTCATTCAAACAGCAAAGTGAAATGAATGATATCAAGATTTGTCATCATTTTCACGAGTTTTCATTCACAAGCACCTGGGAAATAAATCTCATGTTCCCCGGGGAATAAATCACCAGTTACTATAGTTACAGAAAGCAGGTTACATGGATATTTAAAACCAAACCCAATAGAAACGCTCGGGGGTTCATCGGCTCTTCTCATTGGCGTTTCCCAAAACACTGCTTCCAAAACGAAAGACCATAACCGTAAACAAAACAGTAAATTGAGGCTTTCTCGCAAACAAATGAAACCTAGCCATATATTTTGTCCACTTACAAAGTCACTGAGTGTGTGTATAAAGATCTCTGTTTCGAGTCGCAGACGATCGGAGATATACGAACTGGTAAGTCAAACTGATTGACCCTTGACATTCTGACCCGTGCAGCAGATTTCTACGCCAAGACTTATCTATAAACTAAGCGCAAATAAGAAAAAACAACAAATACAAAGCAAAGAACATACCAACAAGAAATGCACACATCTGACAAAGCCGAGCAAGAAGAGTGAAAAATCCGAGGAAAAATAAAGAGTCAATGAAAAACCAGATCTGTAACGAAACTCCGTCGCCGCACACCACGAATTTTCTGTGACCTTTCACCCAACATGGCGTCAAAGAAATTGTTACCACTGAAAAAGGAAGGGGGGGAGGGTAGAGAGATTGGGAGGCATGATGGGAGGGCGATGTAATGGAGAGACACATTTATTGACAAGATTACAATGGTGCATTACAAAAAAAAATCAAAACTTGACTAAAATGTAAAAAGAACAAACAAACAACGGTGACCTATGACACACCGTCTGCGTTTTAAGCTATCAACGCAACCATGGCAACGAAAAGATTTGCATCACATACTGGCGAAGAAATTGAGACAAAGAAAAAATTGCTCACGTCCGCAAACACTAATAAGGCCACTGATGTAGCTGTAAAAACGCTGCGATCCTACCTGGCTGAAACGGGACAAGAAGTTTCCTTCGAGATGTTCCCCGATGAGCATCTCAATCAGGTACTAGCCCATTTCTACATTGACGTGAGACATGAGACGGGGGGACATTACAAAAGTACAACTTTGTCCTCCCTGCGTTATGGGATCAGCCGTTTCTTAAAAGAAAAGAAGAACACTGACATCCTCAGGGACAGCTCTTTTAAAGGAGCGAACGTGAGCTTTGGAACAGCGATGCAAGAGCTGAAGCAGATGGGAAAAGGTGAGATCACACACTATCCCGAAATCAATGGAGATGACCTGCAAAAACTGTACAACCACATGTTGTTTTCCTCAGACACCCCTCATGGACTTGCAAACAAAGTCCAAATGGACATTCGACTGTATTTGTGACCCTCCACCACGGAATGAGTCGCATGTCACCTTTGCATGATGTTCATGTTTTTACATTTTCCTAAAGAGTGTTTTATGCTCTATCCAGTGGTGAAACCCGTTTTAGAAAAGAGCGGAAACTGTTTGAGTTATAAGCCTGTGACGAAGGTGACAATCACACTGTTACCAGACACTCCCCGCACTTATATTAAGCCTAGGGCAGAACCGCGCGAGGTGACATGCGACTCATTTCGTGGTGGAGGGTCACATTTTTGCAGGCGAGGTGAAGAAAACATGACAAAAATGTTCCAAAAAACCTTCAACATTATGGAAGATGAATTTGAACGTAAATTTGTAACGAAAGTTGAAGACTAACTCATGAAAAACAGACGACAAAATGACAAGGAAATATTTTCCGGTATCATGCCAGAGATCCCAGGTTCTCTGTTATGTCCCGTCAAAAGTTTTGACAAGTACATCAAGAAGCTCCACCCTGGCTGTGAAAGGCTTTGGCAGCGACCAAGAGATTCTTTTGGAACACAAGACCAAGTATGGTTTTATAATACGCCAATTGGAAAGCACAAGCTAGCAACATTCATGAGCGATCTGTCAGAGCAATGTGACCTGTCCGAGAGATACACCAACCACAGTATCAGGACCTCTACCATCACCATGCTGGCAAGGACCAATTTTCCAGCTGGCCACATCATGACAGTCTCCGGCCACAAGAGCGTCTCCAGCCTGGCCCAGTACCAGCGTGTTAGCAACCGCGACAAAGGTCAAATGGCCCACTGCTTAAGTGCAGCCATCCATGGCAACAACCCTGCTCTACTACAACCAAAGCAAAAAAGGTAAAGAAAAAGTCCATATGTAGAAGGAATTTAAAAATCTAACACACCCACAATAGTTTATAAACATACTCTACAGTTCAGCTACAAATATTATCTTAACCGGGGCAACGGTAGCTCACTTGGTAGAGCATTGGACTTGTGACTGTATGGTCACAGGTTTGAATCCGGGCCGGGAGGGACACAGTTACATTTTGTTGGCCCATAAAAGACCTCGGTCGTTCTGCCATAAGTGGCAGATTACACCTAAACACAAATACTGTCATACACCTGGGTAGCGCGACTCTGTTGCTGCTAGCTTTCCACTGGGTGGAAGCAACCCAGATTTCCCCAACGAAGAGACAATTAAGTTATGAAAATGAAAACTAAAGCACACTTCAAACACCTGTAAAAACTACATAAAGTCAGTTATAAAGCAATCATCTTCTTACATTTTTTCTACGGGCCATCTGCTACTGTCACAAGTTCTGAAGCACCAGGTGACATGTTTGCTGAATCAGACCTACACACAGGGTAACAAGAGTCAAGTTCTTTCCACAAATGATAAAGTAACTTTTCTTTTGTTCACTTTGATTACAGTCTTAATGTGTGTGGGCATAACACACACATGTACACATACCGACACCCGCACACTGACACACAAACACTGTGAAAGTCAAGTTAGTGAAATCTAGTTAGCAAGATACCTTAAATTGCATCCTGTGGCAGAAACGTATTGTTAACATGTAACTATCAACATATCCTTGCCATCTACAAGAGCAGCCTCCTTGACTGCAGCAGAGCACCAACTACCACTACCAGTCAGGTAAAACATAGAATCACCACAGCCAAAGTTGACTAGGAACATACAGTAACTGACTCAGCAGGCAAAAGACACATTTGTGTCCCTACATTTAACACTCACAAACATAAACACCCAGACACACAAAGACAAACACTGTGAAAGTCAGTATATAGTATGGTGTGAGTCTTAGTTAGCAATGATACCCTTAAATTGCATCCTGTGGCAGAAACGTATTGTCAACATGCAACTATCAACAGATCCTTGCCATCTACAAGAGCAGCCTCCTTGACTGCAGCAGAGCACCAACCACTACCAGTCAGGTAAAACATGACTCACCAAGCCAAAGTTAACTGAGTCAGCAAGCAAAAAGCAAATTTATGTTACTGCAATTAACACACACACAAATACACACACACACACACACACATTGACACCCCACACACTTAAAAATATATCATATAAAATAATGGGTAAAATCATCAAATCTTACAACTAATACAAGTAAAACCAGCAAACCAAAATGATTAAAAACAAGTCGAGTAAGGCGAAATAACAACATTTAGTCAAGCTGTCGAACTCACAGAATGAAACTGAACGCACTGCTTTTTTCCCCAGGACCACATACTGGTAGTTTCGTCAGTCCACCACTCGTGGCAAAGGCAGTGAAATCGACAAGCCATGCAGAATAGTGCGGTAGTGGTCGCGCTGAGCAGGATAACACGCTTTTCTGTATGTCTATTCTTTTTAACTTACTGAGTTTTTTTTAATCCAAACATATCATATCTATATGTTTTTGGAATCAGGGACAGACAAGGAATAAGATGAAATTATTTTTAAATCGATTTCGGAAAATTAATTTTAATCATAATGTTCATATTTTTAATTTTCAGAGCTTGTTTGCAATCCAAATATAACATATATATATGTTTTTGGAATCAGAAAATGACGAAGAATAAGATGAAACTATTTTTGGATCGTTTAATAAAAAAAATAATTTTAATTGCAAGATTCCGATTTTAATGACCAAATTCATTCATTAGTTTTTAAGCCACCAAGCTGAAATGTAATACCAAAGTCCGGCCTTTGTCGAAGATTGCTTTGCCAAAATTTCAATCAATTTTATATGAAAAATGAGGGTGTGACAGTGCCGCCTCAACTTTTACAAAAAGCCGGATATGACGTCATCAAAGGCATTTATCGAAAAAATAAAAAAACTTATCCATGTATATCATTGCCAGGAACTCTCATGTCAAATTTCATAAAGAGCGGTCCAGTAGTTTACTACTCTACACACAGACACAGACACAGACACACACACACACACACACACACACACACCACAGACACACACACACACACACACACACACACACACACACACACACACACACACACACACACACACACACATACACGTCTCGATTCCCCCTCTATGTTAAAACATTACAATTTAGTCAAAACTTGACTAAATGTAAAAAGGAAGAAAGAAAGAAATAACAAGACAATAAATTAAAAAAGATAGCAAAGACGAATGGGGAAAACCACACGAGAAATGTGTAAATGTTTTTTTGGGAAAAAGTAACAACTACAGCAAACAAACAAGTCGCGTAAGGCGAAATTATTACATTTAGTCAAGCTGTGGAACTCCCAAAATGAAACTGAACGTAGTCCGCCGCTTGTGCAAAAGGCAGTGAAAGTGACGAGCCTGTTTGGCGCGGTAGCGGTTGCGCTGTGCTTCATAGCACGCTTTAATGTACCTCTCTTCGTTTTAACTTTCTGAGCGTGTTTTTAATCCAAACATATCACATCTATAATGTTTATGGAATCAGGAACCGACAAGGAATACAAACTTAAACTTTAATCATAATTTTTATATTTTTAATTTTCAGAGCTTGTTTTTAATCCTATTATAACATATTTATATGTTTTTGGAATCAGAACATGATGAAGAATAAAATAAAAGTAATTTTGGATCGTTTTATAAAAAACATTATTTTAATTACAATTTTCAGATTTTTAATGACCAAAGTCATTCATTAATTTGTAAGCCTTCATGCTGAAATACAACACGGAAGTCCGGCCTTCGTCGAAGATTGCTTGGCCAAAATTTCAATCAATTTGATTGAAAATTGAGGGTGTGACGTCATAAAAGACATTTATCGAACAAATGAAAAAAAATCTGGGGATATCATACCCAGGAACTCTCATGTAAAATTTCATTAGGATCGGTCGAGTAGTTTACTCTGAATCGCTCTACACACACACACACACACACACACACACACACACACACACACACACACACACACACACACACACACACACACACACACACACACACACACACACACACACACACACACCACGACCCTCGTCTCGATTCCCCCTTCTATATTAAAACATTTAGTCAAGTTTTTACATATAAAAGTAACCACCAAGAAAAACCCACAAAAAACAGACCGTGATTAAAATCGCATTCCACGTTTTTACATTTAGTCAAGTTTTTTTCATTTTTTTGATAAATGTCTTTGATGACGTGACGTCACATCCGGCTTTTTGTAAAAGTTGAGGCGGCACTTTCACACCCTCATTTTGATTGAAATTTTTGTAAAGCAATCTTCGACGAAGACCGGACTTCGGTATTGCATTTCAGCTTGGTGGCTTAAATTCTAATTAATGACTTTGCTTATTAAAAATCTGAAAATTTTAATAAACATTTGTTTTGTATAAAACGATCCAAATTTACGTTCATCTTATTCTACATCATTTCCTGATTCCAAAAACATATAAATATGTTTTATTTGGATTAAAAACAAGCTCTGAAAATTAAAAATATAAAAATTATGATCAAAATTAAATTTCCGAAATCGATTTAAAAACAATTTCATCTTATTCCGTGTCGGTTCCTGATTCCAAAAACATATAGATATGATATGTTTGGATTAAAAACACGCTCAGAAAGTTAAAACGAAGAGAGGTACAGAAATGCGTGCTATGCAGCCCAGCGAAACCCCTAGCGCGCTAAACAGGCTCGTCAGTTTCACTCCGTTTTGCACAAGCGGCGGACTACGGTCATTGTGAAAAATGGCAGTGCGTTCAGTTTCATTCTGTGAGTTCCACAGCTTGACTAAATGTAGTAATTTCGCCTCACGCGACTTGTTTTTGTTTGGCGGAGGGGACAGTGTCAGCTGATAAGCAATTATTGAGCGACAGTGCCAACGCGGGACTGAAACGAAGGGTAGTGCTGCGAAAAGTGCATGACTTGACGCGGACAATGAAAGGGATAAGCCCCATCACATAGGGCTGTCGCCACTCCAGTGTTAATGGCAACAAGAAAAGCACGTCTCCATGTCCCTCTTTTCCACAGGTGTACTGTGAGCCCAGTGCACACCCGTTTCAACCCTGTGCACGGATTTTGACGGATTAGCTCCGAATATTGCCAATTAGGCCAGGTAATGCTTGAACTGCGGTTCACCTTGACTACTTTTAGGCTTCTTTTTCTACTCTCTGTTCCAATGTTTAGGCTTTTTGAAGGGAAACGAGCTATTTGTGAATGGCAAAACACGTACGGCCGTGGATTTCATTGCGAGGGGTTATAAGCTTACTTATTTCTTTTTTTGTCCTCGATGGTAATGATGTATGTTGCATGATGACTAGGTGGGAAGGGGGAGGGGCGTGAGGTCGAAGGGGTGGGGTGGTGATGGGGGGGGGGGGGGGGGTGAGAATACAATAGGGTGGGGAAAGAGGTGGGGAGGGATGGGGGATGGTAGGGGTGTGTGAAAGAGAGAGGGAGAGAGAGAGAGAGAATGAGAGACAGTGAGAGACAGAGACACTGACAGACAGACACATAAGACAAACTCAAGACTCAAGTGTCCAAGACTCAAAGATGCAGACAGACAGACATACAGAAAGAGATACACAGAGAGGAGAAAACAGGTGGCGTAAGGCGAAATAACAACATTTAGTCAAGCTGTCGAACTCACAGAATGAAACTGAACGCACTGCATTTTTTCACCAAAACCGCATACTCGTTGGTTCGTCAGTCCACCGCTCGTGGGAAAGGCAGTGAAATCGACAAGCCAGAATAGTGCGGTAATGGTCGCGCTGAGCAGGATGACACGCGTTTCTGTATCTCTATTCTTTTTAGCGTACTGAGTTTGTTTTTAATCCAAACATATCATATCTATCTGTTTTTGAAATCAGGGACCGACAAGGAATAAGATGAAATTGTTTCTAAATCGATTTCGGACAATTAATTTTAATCATAATGTTCATATTTTTAATTTTTAAAGCTTGTTTGTAATCTAAATATAACATATGTATATGTTTGTGGAATCAGAAAATGACGAAGAATAAGATGAAATTGTTTTTGGATCGTTTAAAAAAATAATTTTAATGACAAGTTTCCGATTTTTAATGACCAAATTCATTAATTATTTTTGTTAACCACCAAGCTGAAATGCAATACCAAAGTCCGGCCTTCGTCGAAGATTGCTTTGCCAAAATTTCAATCAATTTGATTGAAAAATGAGGGTGTGACAGTGCCGCCTCAACTTTTACAAAAAGCCGGATATGACGTCACAAAAGGTATTTATGGAAAAAATAAAAAAAACTGTCCGGGGATATCATTCCCAAAAACTCTCATGTCAAATTTCATAAAGATCGGTCCAGTAGTTTAGTCTGAATCGCTCTACACACACACACACACACACACACACACACACACATCACGACCCTCGTCTCGAAAACTTGACTAAATCAGTAAATGTGAAAAGCGTCCAAATCGTGGTTTCCAAGCAAAATGGCTCGCCCTACACGGTCTTTTATTGGTGTTTTACCAGTCATGTTTCTTAAGGTTTGTCAAGATTTGCACAAGATTGGAAGAGTTTTACTTTCAAGAATTTAAGGTAAAAAAGGTTTGAACAAGTTTCAGAGAACTGCATGGTGTCTGTTGTACTTAAATCAGCAAAGCTGATTGTTTCAGTTGCAGTATGCAACATATAATCCAGGGGCGGATTTAGGGGAGGGGGGGGGGTGTTACTGGGGTTCCGCCCCCCCCCCCTAAAAAAAAAGAAATTTTGTCAGTGAATTATTTTTCTTTTTTCTGTCTGTAAAACCGGGGGAAGTTATTTGTTTTTTTTAATTGTCACACAACAATTCTAAATAAAAACAAGTCGCGTAAGGCGAAAATACAATATTTAGTCAAGTAGCTGTCGAACTCACAGAATGAAACTGAACGCAATGCCATTTTTCAGCAAGACCGTATACTCGTAGCATCGTCAGTCCACCGCTCATGGCAAAGGCAGTGAAATTGACAAGAAGAGCGGGGTAGTAGTTGCGCTAA
>NC_090252.1:40572687-40615516 GCF_037325665.1 Littorina saxatilis
AAGCATGAGGAATCTCCTATTCTAAAAATAACCAATTCTGGTAGCTGCCGACCTTCCGCCAGACACACATTAATACCGGGGGAAAATAAATAATTACTGGGCAGTAAAAATAAATACCGGGCGGTAGTTAAACGACAGTTTGACTTTAAAGGACACAATGTTGCAGCTTTTTCAAGAATACGAGCCCTGGTGTGTAAGACCTTGACCTAGGGAAGGCCAAGGTTGACTGCTGTGTGCATGGTCGGTTTTTTCGCATCTTGGCAGTTGTGTTGACTCGACCTGTGTCCTCGGACTGGGAGTGGTTGGGGTTGGCTTCTGCCGTTGTGGTTGTGTTAGGAGTGGCGAGGATAGTGCTACCGGTATCCACGCCTTGGTCCTGAGGGGTGGCATCTGTGTCCTTCCCCTGTGCTGGTTCATTGCTGTCGGTGTCGGTATCATTTGGGAAGGCGTCGCAGTGCGGGTCTCCCCTTCTGTGACCCGGTTTGTGACATTCAAGACAAATGACGTCATTCCTGCAGTTCGAGGCTGTATGACCCTGCGTGAGGCACCGCCCACACGTTCCTTGTTGGATTCTACGTTCTTCTTTCTGTTCGAAGTGATAGATAGACGCTTTAAAGTTTCCCAGGTTTACCCTTGATGGGAGAGGACGATCAGGAACCTCGACGTAAATGAAACGTCGGCCGGTCAACCAACGGGTAAGCCCACCGTTTTCATCCCTATCCTTTTCTATGTATAGCTCTGAGCGGGGTTTCCCCCCTAACGTTTGGATCATAGCGAGGATTTCCTTGTTGCTGAATGAGATTGGGAGATTCCCAATTGTAACTTTCGTTGTTTTAAGCTCCTTTGCTCTATATTGGGTTTGGATGATGAAGGGATTTTTGTCCCTTAAACTCACGGTGACCCCTCGTAGTGCCACCCCGTTGAGCAGAAGCTTTAATCGGGTTTCCCTAGACTTGGGGTATACTCTCCATAGTGCTCCGAGCCTCTGTGCACCGAGAATGGTGTCATAACCAGTTTTTCGTTCACATGCGCTGCATATCTCATGAACCGTGTAAGGCTTGTCTGATTCTGTAGGCAGATGTTTGTGTTGAACAAAAACAGGTTGGATAGTGTCCGAATTTTGGGTATACGCGGCCATCTTGAAACAAGGACGAAGCCGGTCGCAGCCGGTTGAATCGGCGGAAAAACACACAAAAGACAGTACCTTTAAACGAGCAAAAAACAGTCTTGTACGTCGCTGGGACTGTATGTAGACTAGCTACGGCCGAGAAGCTGGTGTAAGTCCACTTTTGAAAGGTTGTAGACCCAAAACACTGGAGCTCTCGAAGAAAGGGCAGTCTGACATCAGACGCGTAACCGGAAGTTGTTCATTTCACACTGTTAATATATTGATCATTGGTCCAGATTGAATAGGATTGTGTCTGTGTGTTGTCCATTTCACATTGTGAATGCCTCACTGATCCAGATTGATTTTCTTTCACATCACACTGGGAATACCTCATTGTCCAGATATAATGTTTTTCTTTTCATTTCACACTGTTGCTGTTAGTATAGGCCAATTAAAGTGGCTTTTTTGTTGTTGTTTTCATTTTTGACAACAAAACGTTCTGTGGTTTGACTTACATCTGTTTATCTTTATTCTACATTCTGAAAACCTGAGTGTTTCAAACTAGTCCACACTATTTGCCTTAACACATGTCTGTCTGTAAAAGACTTGCATGTTTTATTCATTTGTGTGTGCTTTTGGTTTGTGCTACTGGTTTAGATTTAGTCTTTTTTGAGTGATGCATTTGATGTTTACTCGCTGCTTTATTTGTGTATATTGCATTCATTTATTTCTTACTCATTAATTTGGTAATTCATTTATGTTCTCATTCACTAAAGTATTCATGTATTTGATTGTTTTGTTTTTTATGTATACATTTTAATTATTCACTGTGTCATTTATTTGTTATTTGAACGTGTATTTACTTATTTTTCAGTATATCATCTGATTGCATGGACATACTCATTACTTTATTATTTATTCATTGGTTTGTATACCCAGCTATGCTACGTTCGTCATGCCTGGAAACAAGCAGCCATTTGTAATTAATCAACCGGCCATCAACTGTCTCCCATTTCATATGATCAACTGATTATTAATTGCATTGTTCTCGTATATGAAATAACAATTGTAAACTGTATCTTGTGTCTATGTATAAACAGCAAAATCATGAAATTTATTTTGTTTTTACAATCATTTGCCAAATAAGTCTTCTGTTAAAACAAGCATCCCCTTATAACACATTAACATAATTAAGGGAAGACGGTCATACACGTGAAACCTCACTTGTGCAAAATAAGAGTGTATGTGGGATGCAAAGCCAATAAGCTCATCTTTTGTATATAAACATCAGATTGTCAAATGTCTTTTATGTGCCAATTTACCCTGTTTAAAAACAAAACAAAACATTAATTCATCAAGGTTTTCTTGCTTGTACATATACATCAATTTTGTAAATAACTCTTTTTTGTTTAAATCAGCGCAGGGATGACTTGTCTCCAATGTCTGTCAGTTCTAAACAGTAGTATAGCAGTTAGAAGATGAACAGTAGAACACAAAGGTAAACAGCCTATATAGCCAGTGGTTTGGTTACATGAGTATACAGGGTGTGGTGGACTGTCAATCTGTGGAGTTAATTACGCTGTATGAGTAATTGGCACTTTGTCTTTTTTGCTGCTCCTAAAACATAAGTTGCTTACTTTACAGCTAAAATCGTTTCACATTTAAGCTTCTAGCCAAGATTTGTACAGCTACTTGGCATGCTTGAAATACACAGGATGCACATGGAGAACTCTGGGCGAACACAGTGTTAAGGTCTATTACATGCCCACTGTTGTATAGATAAGTTACCTACTTTCTGCTGGTGTTATGTTTTCTATGGTTTAAATACACTATTTGTGCGTTAACACAATTACTGGTTAAGTAATTGCATGTGTGTCAGTTTTTCTCTGATATTACGTGGTGCTTTACATATATTTACGGTTCCTATTCAGCATAGGTGTTTTTTTTATGAGATCCTTACTACAAAGTAAATACTTAATAATGTAAGAAATACAAGTGTTTGCATACACATATACGAGTGGATATAGGTATGTTTGGGAGAATCAGAACAAGGGAGGATATCATGCAGCTAGCCTACGCAGCATAATTATTTCAAAATTAGGTTACTGCCCCTGTACATATTTGTTTCACTTCACCAGCTTACTTAAAGAGATATAGTTCCTGATATGAAATTTGTTTAAAGCACTTTAAAAAAAAAAATATGTACGAATTACTATCAAATGTACTTTACATCCAACTTACAAGTTTGTTTGTTTGTTTGTTTGTTTGTTTAACAAACACGCCAACAAAAACCACAGTTTGCTCACAGAAAAAGGGAAGCCTGGACTAAACTCAATATGTTCTAGTTTTACCAAGAAATATTTTGTCTATTCACTGTTTTTGTAATCAAACAATATCTTAAATGCAGGGTACGTGCTTGGTTTATATGTTTTTATGCAGTAAAGTAAATAGCATTATTCACTTATAGATAAATTGAAAGGACAGACGAGGCTTACCTGGTAAGGTGAAGGCTGGACCTGATTTAGTAGAGGTACACAGACTGCGACGGCTGTTCTAATGATTAGAGAGGACGCATGCGCAACCAATCACCTTTCAGATAACAATATGTTACAAAGTCAAACACATGTTTTGAAATAATTTAGTGCCCTAATTTTATCCCAAATGCGGAGGGAATTACAGTCTCACTTAAGGGTGGGATTAGAACAGCCGTCGCAGTCTGTGTACCTCTACTAAATCAGGTCCAGCCTTCACCTTACCAGGTAAGCCTCGTCTGTCCTTTCAATTTAGTCTCGGTACACAGACTAGACGGCAATTTCTAATGATTTTTTAGAGATTGCCTTTGTGACATATTGCTCAACCTCCAATACAATTTTATATTACATAGAAACTCACCCTAAGCCTTGCAGAAATATGAGTCCAACAGAGACTGCCCCAAATTTACGGTCGCTGCTTTGTGGTAGAAACGTGAAAACGTGGACTCGCTGCTCCAACCTGCAGCTTTGAGGATAACATCCATGGGGACCCCCCGTGATGCAGCAGCTGACGTACTTGCTGCCCGTGTGCTGTGTGCACCAAATACTTGGGTGTCCACATTAGCTCGTGTGAGAACGTCTCTCATCCACCGAGCCAAGGTGCCCTTGCTGATGGGTTTGTAGGGTTTTTGATAGCTCAAAAGCAGTTTGTCTTCGCATCCCCGAAACTCCTTAGTTCTTCGAAGATATTCTTTGAGTACAGACACAATACACAAAGCCTTGTTCTGTGGAAAGGCTAAAAATTCCAGCGGTGCTAAGTGTTTTCCTTTGCGGGAATGTTTTAGCAATACATTCAAATAAAACACACATTTTGAGTTGGAAAGATGCATTGAATTCACTGACAGACTGTGAAGAGTTTGGCATCTTTGCGCAGATAACAGTGCCAAAAGCATTACAAGTTTGTATGACAATTCCTTCAGTGTTATTTGTTCATGTGGATAGTAC
This sequence comes from Littorina saxatilis, assembly GCF_037325665.1. Classification (NCBI taxonomy): domain Eukaryota; kingdom Metazoa; phylum Mollusca; class Gastropoda; order Littorinimorpha; family Littorinidae; genus Littorina; species Littorina saxatilis. Next base: position 40,577,272 of record NC_090252.1, read on the forward strand.
AATTCCAAATGCTCCAGCACAACATCCACATTCCATGTGGACGCATATTTAGGAAAAGCGGGTCGAAGTTCAAACACACCTTTCACAAACCGTTTCACTAAACAGTGTTCACCAAATTGAGGACATCCTGCAATGTCTAAGTAACAAGATAGAGCCGATCTGGCCGCACAAATGGCACTATAGCCAAGTCCTGCCCTGAACAGTGTTGCTAGAAAGTTGATCGCATCATTCACAGTCGGCGAAACGGTATGTATACCTCTCCTGCACGCATAGCTTTTCCATTTTGCGATATAGGACGCGTAAACTTTCCTAGTTCCCTCTCTCCATGACGAAAAGATGATATTTGAAGCTTGTGCCGAAAGTCCTGACATTCGATATCTGATCCTGAGACTTCGCAAATGATCAACCTTAAGGACTTTCTCAGTCTGTGTTTTTCCTGAAGATTTGAGGGCATGACTAGCAGATTTTCCCTTGCTGACACAAGCACCGGATTGTTTATCAACATCTTTGCCAGTTTTGGATACCACGGTTGACTGGGCCAGTCTGGAACTACTACAACTCCCGTAGCTTTTTCTTTGTTGATTTTGTGCAGCATGCTGGCAATAACACAAAAGGGTGGAAAAGCATAAAAACGTTTATTAGACCATGATAGAGTGAAAGCATTCACCGCTACAGCTTCTGGATCTGGTCTAAATGATACATATTGAGGGAATTTACAGTTTATCCTTGATGCAAACAAATCTATTTCTGGTTTAGCACCCAGAATATCCAGAGCACTTGTTAAAATGTCAGTCTTCACGGCCCATTCTGTATCTAGATTGTGTACTCTAGATTCTTCATCTGCTTCTACATTTTCTATCCCTGGTATGTATGCCGATGAAACCCAAATGCCTCGCATAATGCAAAATGACCAGATTTCCTTAGCAACTGCATTGCATGTTACCGAAATGGACCCCATTTTGTCAACACATGCAATGGCTGTAACATTGTCCATCATAAGCCTGAGATGAATGTTAGTTTTGTCCCTAGCAAAGGTTTGCAAAGACAGCAGTGCAGCTTTCAATTCCAGAATATTGATGTGCTGCTGTGCTTCTTGTTGATTCCATAGTCCACCTGTTCTACCTTGACTACACGAACAACCCCAGCCTTTCTTTGATGCATCAGTGAACATTATGAAATCTGGGTCACCATGATCAGTGTCCACATCATTAACAGATGACATGATATTCTCCCTCCACCATAACATTTCGGTTTTGGCTTCGGCAGAGAACTCCACAGAGGAGTCATAATCATTATTGTTTTGCTTCAAAGCAGCAATTTTATCGTGTTCCATGCATCTGTACCAGAGAGGACCAAATGTCACCGCCTGAAAAGCAGACACTACTTGCCCAATGAACTTTGCGAGTGTTCTTACTGTGGCATACCCCTGATGTAACAGCTCAGTGGCTAGTTTATGTATCCTTTCCTTCCTCTCTGTTGTTAAAGTGACTGTCATGTCCTCTGAATCAATTTCAACCCCAAGATATCTTATTTTATGGGAAGGTATCAAAACAGATTTCACCGGATGCACAACAAATCCTAATTTTTCCAGAAGAGACAATGACTCTTTTACATTTTGCACACATTCTTTTTCAGAATCTCCAAAAAGTAATGTATCATCAATGAAGATTGTTGAAAGAAATCCTAGTCTATGTAACTGGGCCATGACTGGTTTCAGTAACTTTGTGAACAAACGTGGACAGGGTGCTAGTCCGTTTGGACATGCAGTGAAAACAAATACTTCTCCTTTCCAGAGAAACTTCAAATATTTCTGATATGCTTTATTTACCGGCACTGAAAAATAAGCATCTTTGAGATCCAAAGAACAGAAGAAGCAATTTCTGGTGACTAGCTCCAAAGCTGTCTTCAGTGTTTCCATTTTGAAATGCTGATAAATCATGTTTTCATTCAAATCTCTCAGATTTAAAATTAATCTCCATGTATTATTCTTTTTTGGTCTCACAAAAATTGGAGACAGAAAATCATCCTCCGAGTGATCTGTTTTTCTTATCACCCCTTTTTGTAGAAGTTCGACAATTTCTGAATCAATTGCTGTTGTCTGTTCTTTGGAAAAATTATAGTTTTGAGGATTTTTTCTCTGTACAGGGGTCTCTGTGAAATCAATATTTATCCCTTGTACCATTTCCAAAATGTCTTTATCTATTGAGACTTCCTTCCAAGAGGGAAGGCAGTAACGAATTTGACCTGCTTGAAAATGATCTGCTTGTTCCTGTAATCTATTTTTAATGTTTTCAACTTCATCATAAAACTCCCTCACCTCTTTGTCTTTGCACACATCGGGAGTTTTTGAAACTTCTGTGTCTACTGTTTTCCTCTGAATTTTCCGAATCCCCGATTCTGACCTCTCCCCCGAGCTCTGGGACTGAAAGACTGCCCTCGTTGATTTCCGTATGTGTTCCCTTGACCTAAAAAAGGCCTACCACCGTGCCCCTTGCGCTGGTATGGTTGGAAACGATTGTTGTAGCTTGAAGTGTGCGGAGTTTTCATCTTGTAATTCTCCTTAGCACCTTTGATCGCTTTCTCGATATCCCCGCCAAAAAGCATGTCCCGACTCGGGAGATTTTCGTTTGTGCAAATAGCTGCCATGTCCTTTGGCAGAACGCGAGCTAATTGGTATTTACGGCGGATGCTGAGCTCTTGCTGCGCTGTTCCCAACAGACAGATAACATCACCACACGCGGACAACATCCCATTCAGTTCTGCCCTGAACTTCGTACTCTCTACTGTCACGGTACTACTGCTGTTGTCAGTGCACCCCTCTTTTGTGAAGGTGTGAAGTTTGCTTGTTGCCGTAACAAGTGCTGCGGTTGATTTAGAAATCAGCTTCTGTACATTGAGCAGTCGCGTGTCATTTTGTCTTGCACCTCTGTCGAGGTTTGCTTTCCCTATCACCTCCTCATTAAGGATAGGAGCCTTTATTTCCACACAGTTTGCCGGAATAAGGATACTTTCCATCTTGTCCTTGAGCTTTTGGTCTGGTAATTTGACAGTGAATCTGCTTTTAGTGATGTTTGCGAGCTTCTCATCCACTACACCACCTATTTTCTCTTCAACTTCCAAGTCTGCCTCCATCGCAGCAAAAATATCATCAAGCTGATCCGCTGACTGAGCTGATGCTTTGACACAAAAGTCAAATTCTGATTCTGTTGAAACCTCTGCCACAGAACCTCTGCCGGGGTCAACAATTGCTTCATTTTTCTTCACTTTTTCCACGGTAGCACCGCTGGAACAATCTCCGATAGAAACACCGGTAGCACCGCATGAAACGGAGAAAGACTGATCGCCAAGATCACTGTTTTCAGATTGATTTTCATCATCACCATTGTTACAAAAGAGATCGTCATATTTCGATTCCAGAGATTTCAGTTTATCCAAAAATGGACTCATGATCGACCCCATCAAATCACGCACAGTTGACAAGGTCTGGAAAGATGGACTCCTTGTAAAACTGCTGAGGAAAGGCGTGTCCAGCAACATGTACCAGTGGATTCGCTCTTACCTCTATAACCGCAGGGCAAGAGTTAACGTCGACCAGACCAAAAGCAAGAAGTTCCTCCTTCGTCATGGCGTCCCTCAGGGCGGAGTCCTCTCCCCCACACTCTTCCTTCTCTTCATCGACGATCTGGTGTCTGAGATGCCCAAGGGGATCAAAACTGCTCTCTACGCAGACGACCTTGTGATCTGGTGCAAGGAGGAGCACGCAAGTACTGCCACCTACAGAATGCAGCAAGCGGCAGATAGGCTGAACGCATGGGCAGAAGATTGGTGCGTCTCCATCAACAAGGAGAAATCCTCCACCACCCTATTCACACTGTCGCCAAAGCAGAAAGCCGGAACCATTAGGCTTGGTGGAACTCCTCTGAGAGAGGATGAAGAAGCAACGTACCTTGGTGTCACCTTTGATAGACGGCAGACCTGGAAACCACACATTGCACAGGCAGAGACGAAGGCCCGGCGCAAGCTAGCCATACTCAGGAAGCTGGCAGGTACCACCTGGGGAGCGAACGAGAAGATACTGAAGACAGTATACCAGGGAACAATCAGACCCCACCTCGAGTACGGCTCCACAGCGTGGTCAACCTCAGCCAAGACAAATCTGCAGACCCTTGACCGTGTGCAAAACCAGGCCCTCCGACTCATCACCGGTGCAATGAAATCCACGCCCATCAAGGAAATGGAGAAGCTTACCACCATCCAACCCCTCTGTCAGAGAAGAGAAGCCAAGACTATGGTACAGGCCGAGAAGCTCAAGTGCTTACCCGACCACCCCATGAAGCACAGACTGAGCAACCTCACCAAGAACCGGCTTAAACGGAGCAGTTTTGTACACGAGAGCAAGAGACTTTCTCGACAGTACAGGGAAGTCCTTCCACAGAACACTCTACCTCTGACTCAAGAAGAAGAGGAAACCCCCAAGGCAACAGAGAAACCAGGCATCCAGATCTGCACCAGTGTTCCACATGTTACCTCAGGAGAAGATCAGAATGACACAGCTCGACAGGCACTCACCTTAGCCCTGATCGACGAACAGTACCCAAAAGAGGCGTGGATCCATGTATACACCGATGGATCAGCAACTAACGCCGTGCTCAATGGAGGTGCAGGCATTCTCATCCAGTTCCCTGGGGGACATACAGCTACATCCAGCGTTGCCACTGGCAAACACTGCACAAACTATAAAGCAGAAGCAGAAGCTCTCATGCAGGCCGCCTCCTTCGTTCAGGACTCCGCAGACCCTTGCTACCAAGTTGTCTTCCTCTCGGACGCCCTTTCAGTCCTTCAGGCCCTAGAGAACGACAAACTCCCACAGCTGGCCAAAGCATTACAGATGGTCAGACAAACCAGAAGAGTTGTCCTCCAGTGGATACCAGCACACTGTGGGATACCAGGAAATGAAAGGGCAGATGAGCTGGCAAAAGAAGGAGCCATGGAAGACCAACCTGAAAACAGTGTCAGCTTTAGTGAGCAGAAGACAATCATCAAGGCATTGATGAGGCCAAGGACAAACAGAGATGACTACCACACAATGTCCAGAGAGCAGCAAGTCAACCTCATCAGGCTGCGTACTGGCCACAACAGGCTCAATGCTCACATGAACCGAAAGTTCAAGCTGGCGCCATCACCAACCTGTGCCTGCGGTCAAGAGGACCAAACAGCGGAACACATCTTACAGCGATGTCCCTTACTAGATGAGGAACGAAAAGAAGTGTGGCCGTCACCAACTCCCTTGCAGACCAAACTATACGGCAGTCGACAGGAGTTGGAGAAAACGACAACATTTATCACCAGTGCTGGACTGATTGTGTAACCTCTGCGAACGCCAAGAAGAAGAAGAAGAAGACGCACAGTTTCCACCATTTCATTGTTAATGTTTTGTCCACCACTTGTACTAGCAGACTCCGCATCCTTTGTTGCTGCGGAATCCGCCATCTTCAAAAAATAGAAACCGGCGAGCGTCCGGCGTGAAATGTAATCATGAAAAATCAGTTCTCACCTTGACTCATCCGAGCTAATGACATCGTCCTCACGAAACAAAACACTCTGAGGCACACATCACAAAGAAAAAGTTCACCCAACACATTATAATCCAAATGAATAATCCATTTCTATGAGCACTGAAACTTTCTGAAAGCTTCCTGGTAACGCGCGAAACCAAAAGTGATTGGTTGCGCATGCGTCCTCTCTAATCATTAGAAATTGCCGTCTAGTCTGTGTACCGAGACTAAATTAGACATAATTTGAAAAGTGTGCACAGTAAAATCATATTGTTTGTATTTGAAGACATTGTTAGTTTTGTTGTTAGTAATTAATTGTAGTGTTTAGTCCTTTGTACTGGAAACTTGCATTCTTCCAGTAAGGTCATATATTGTACTACGTTGCAAGCCCCTGGAGCAATTTTTTGATTAGTGCTTTTGTGAACAAGAAACACTTAACAAGTGGCTCTATCCCATCTCCCCCCTTTCCCCTATCCCATCTCCCCCCTTTCCCTCGTCGCGATATAACCTTCGTGGTTGAAAACGACGTTAAACACCAAATAAAGAAAGAAAGAATTAATTGTAGGTAGACTATTATATGCTTAAAAGATTCAGCATTACTTTATATTTGTCACAGACAGGTTCGACCAAAACTATTATCCAATTTAGAAGAAGCATCTTTCGATTTGATTCAAAGATTTATAGATGAACAATTATAAAAAGAAAAAAACCTCTGTAATGCAGTACCCTAAACAATGACACCAGTTGAACAATATGTCCCTGTACATAATGATGTTAACTTTTCTATTGTAACATGTCTGTTCAATTGTCCTGGCCATGTATTCTTTTTCTTTTCTTTTTTGCATGCTGATATATTAAACAAGAAAATAAAGTTTGCTTTTGCCACGTGATACGCTTTCCATGTAAGAATGGATATATATATATATATTTATGTGTGTGTCTGTGTGTCTGTGTCTGTGTGTGTGTGTGTCTGTGTGTGTGTGTATATGTGTGTTTGTGTGTGTGTACCCATGTTTCCACAGGTTTGGTTGCCTAAATCACCATAAGGCAACTATCCACACGTGGATGGCAACCTAAACTCTGGATGGCAACCTAATTGTGTGGATGCTCGCTTCATTTAACACCGTTAAATTGACTTTTTTGACGGAAAGAATGTCATAACAATGTTCAAAATGACATTCTTTCCGTCCTCTATAGGCGACGAAATAGGTCAAATTTTGTGCATTTTTTAGTGCAAAATTCTTCGATGCCGGAGCGAGTACTGCACCCAGTGCTGTTGTAGTGCAAGTGCACTAGAAAGGCACTACACCCAGTGCCGCCTCTTAGGTAACCATCCACACTTTAGGTACGTGTGTGTGCGTGCGCGTGCATGAGTCTGTACTCGTGTGTGTGTGTGTGTGTGTGTGTGTGTGTGTGTGAGTGTGTGTGTACGTCTGTGTGTGTGTGTGTTTGTGTGTGTGTGTGTGTGTGTGTGTGTGTGTGTGTGTGTGTGTGTGTGTCTTTGGTCGCCATACCTAAGAGATTGCAAGAGTAAAGAACAAGAGTGTTCCAAAAGAGTAAATGTTGCAATGAACTTGAATGAACAGTATAGCAGCTATACTGTTCATTCAAGTTCATTGCAACATTAACGAAGCATAATTGGTATAGAAACCAAGTACACGTAGAAGGAAATTGATAGACGACGCAAGGGAAGTAATCCCACGTTCAGTTTCTGTGTCGGCGGCCATGTGTGCTGACATGATTTACCGGCATAAGTTTGATTAAACATCAGTAAAGCTTGGCAAAAGTCAAGTTAAATGATGGGAATATGGATAAAAGTTGTTTTATGTGTGTGGTTTAGTGACCGAAAGATAATCGTTCGGTTGATAACGTAACAGAAATTAGATGATCGATCGTCGTATTGGAAACAACGTTCGCTGGATAAAATTAGTCGGCCGATTGGAAAGGCTAGTAATTGTAAAAATATAAGGAGATGAATATTATTTTGATGTAGATAATACAATATGTGGAATAAATATGTTGGATTATTGGTACATTATCTGTTGTGGTACTCAGTGAATTAGAAGATGAGGGAAAAGGGGCAGACTATGTTATTAGCGGAATATTTTACAAGTAGTTCGGTTGTGGTCGATTCGCTCTCAACCAATCTGTGTTGGGTCCGTGTTTCTGTCTAGGTCACCACGCAAACTGGTATAAAAGGCTGGGAAATTTTAATCCGAGAGAGACTTCGCATTCTTTCTACTGGACAGTATAGGGAAAACACAGCGTAACATAAATTAGAGAATCTTGCTATATTAATAATAATAATAATAATAACGATTACTTATATAGCGCGTAAACCTCGTGGTGACAAGCCCAGAGCGCTTTACACTTACATAATCATAATACAAACAAGGAAAGAGAACTAAATCCGAATAAATTCAAACATGGTCACACACACCCACACACGCACGCACACACACACGCACACTCACACACACACACGCGCGCGCACACACACACACACACAATCTTTCTTTCATTGTCAATGTTCAGGTAACCCGCAATGTCATTCTATGTACGCATACGTTATACTAGTACAACACACACAGGCACATACACATCTTCATATTTTCATAAAGTCAGGACAGAATTGGAATAGCTAGCTTCAAAGGACAACCTCGCATGCTACTGGTTTGTTTACCTCAAACACCAGTAGAGGATCAAACATAAATAGAGCGTCAGGTGACGTTTGATTAAACGGTCCTAAAATAGCTAGTTAGGTGGGGAATTAAACCTTAGGTGACCTGCGCAAACTTAGATAAACTCCTTTTGGTGTCCCGTCTGTTTTGCGTATGGTACTTCTATAAGGGGGAGACTTGATTTAGGTATTAGGGACAAAATACTTTAGTAACGAACGGGGGATTTATCCGTCCGGTTCTTATTGAAGGTAAAATAGCAAAAGCAGAGATCTTAGACTATCCTTACAATGTTCCATTAGGGAAGAACTGTTCTTTCACTTAGAGGTCCAAGAATTAAATAGGCTTTAGAGGTTTTCATAGTTAGTCAGTCAGTTGACAAACGATCCTGTAGTGGATGAAATGTAGCTAGCTTGATATGCGGAGTCTCACCTTAGAATAGGATTTATTTGGGAATGGGAGATTAGGCGGCTTCATTATTTTGTATTACTTGCGCTTTTGATATTTGCCTTGTAAAGGCGACCCGGGATTTTGTATAACATTTGTATGCAACTTTAAAATATTGCGTAACTATTTCATGGAAAAGTAACCCCAAGAAATTGGCTCCATGTATTCGTCTGAGTGATTTTTATTGTTCTGTGAGTCGTCGTTTCTGTTCGCAAGCATAGCCTTTTATTAAAAAGATAAGCCAAACCGGTGATGTTAGGCCAAAGAGGGTATTTGGGCGATAGACAGAGTTAGGGGTGCATGCACTAGGAGATACAAACACAACGCAAGGTAAGGCTAGACATCAAGAAAAAGAAGTAATAAGTGCACGCACTAGTCACCATATCTGTAAAGCTAAACAGAAGATTAGACATTTTCATTTCCAGTATTACAAAGATGTAACCTGTTTTATACCAACAACTTTCACGGTTTTCCGCCGGGTCGATGAATTTATAAATATCTGTAATAGGAAAACTGCTACAACATCTTTGAATTCACGGTCTTGTGTAATCATTATCTGGTCTGCAGTTCCCAACTCGTACAATCGTTTCTTAGGTTCAGGGGCTACCAGTTACATTAAGTTACTTCCCTTGCTTTTTGATCAGGATGTACGAAGGATTACTTCTCTTACTGTCATCTGCAAATGTAAAAAAAAATACCGGAGTATTCGCACTGTACGTGTTGTGATTTGTTTGATTTTTTAAAAAAGATATATAGTATATATTTTCAAAATGATTCACAATAGTTTAAAGTGTGCTGGGACCTACTTCAACGTCCTGTGCTACCATTGTGCACACTTGTAGCACTTGTGCGTATCATTCCAACAGTCGTTCTAAATTTGGTGTTCCATTGTGTATGCAATAACATCGTTTACAAATCATCCCAATATGTTTGCAGAATGTCCAGTATAGACGATTTTGTAATCATAACTCATGTTTACCCTTTTTGTTCCCTGTGGTAAACTCATTTTACTTACAATGTGTACACATCACGTGTGGGGACTCGAAGTCATTGTGTGTGTGCGTATGAAAACTCACACACGTATACCTTATTCTATCCTTCATTACATTTTTTTTAAATACAAATTGATTTTTAAAAGGTAATTGCATCTGCTGGTGGCGGCTTAACGATTACTGCTGCTCCTGAAATACTGACTTAGACGAATTTCTCTTTCGTTCATCAAGTGATAAGGTACGATAATGTAATATCCTGTGTTATTTGTTTTGGTTTTGATTTGTAACGTTTTTGCAACTTAATACATGATTATTTTATGTGTGCAACTTCGGAAATCCAAATCAACATTCAGAAGACGTTGGTTAATGCAATTAACTATATGTCATATCAATACTACACATTTGCTACATTCCAAATAAATTACATCATCGCATGTTCACACTATTGCTAAACTCCTTCAACAGACAAAATAAATATATGTGACCCTCCACCACGGAATGAGTCGCATGTCACCTTTTCATGATTTTCATTTTTTTACATTTTCTTAAAGAAGTTTTTATTCTCTATCCAGTGGTGAAAACCGCTTTACAAAAGAGTGAACACTTTTCGAGTTATAAGCATGTGACTATGGTGACCCTCACACTGTTACTGGACACCCCCGGACTTATATTATGCCTAGCGTAGAACCGCGTGAGGTGACATGCGACTCATTTCGTGGTGGAGGGTCACATATTTACTGAAATGTGTTGATAATAACTCCAACATATACAATAAAAAAAACGTTTGTAATCATACGGGGAAGTTTGCACCCAGAAAATCACAACAGCACTTACCAAGATCAAGAGATATGTGTGACACTATTTCCTATCCTAGCATCCGCTGTTGTTTTCCGGCCCTCACTATGACACTGAACTACTGATGCTGATAAAATTGTAAACTAAAGCCCAATCTTTCATTAATTAACTGTTAATGTGACAGTGAACACGATACAACCATGGCGCTGCGTTGGCTCTGGGTTTTCGTAGTTTTCTTCTTGAAATGGCAGTCTCCGCAAGCCTTTGCAGATGAAAAATGTACGTATTATACTACACACTCACACACTTACAAATACACACATACACACACACACACACACACACACACACACATATACATGCATGCACACACGCACACACACACCCCACACACACACGCACACAAACAATCACACACACACACACACACACATACACGCACACACACGCCCCCCCACGCACACACACACACAAACAAACAATCACACACACACACACACACATACACGCACACACACGCCCATACACACATAGTTTGAAATGTTGAACACATAATTGAATTGATTGTCAGCGCGTTTCAGACAATGCATTACATTTTTTATAATATTAACAACGAAGCTTTTAACTTTGTTCATCTTACCACAGTCACTTCGTTGTTTAGGTGAGCACAGTAATCCTTTGTTTTTTTTTATCTGTTTTAATGTAAAATGAGTTATTCGCCCATTTTGTTGCATAGAAAATAGCCAACTTCAAAAATCTTTTATGAATGACATAAATCAACCTGTATGACGTACCAAACCAATTAATTTTAATTTTTCTGTATTTTAATTGTGTTATGATGTACCAAACCAGCGTTTGCAAATAAACACTCTAGTAACTAAAATTGGGGTAATTACGTATACAATTGTTTCCTAAAAAAAAAAGGAACGATCAATTCATTTTGTATTTTGTATTTTTGTCTGCGTGTCTCATAAAGAATGCCTTTCATGACAATAGATTATACTGGTAACAAGTATATAATCGTACTCGTAAAATCACACTCACCCTCATCGTGTCTTATATACTCTCCTAACAAAGAAACTTGACACAGGTAAACATTGATTTTGTTAAAATATGTTAGAGGAAAGCACCAGCGAGATAAAAACGGACATACACGTACAATTCCACTAGTGCAAAAAAACAAACACGAGTGTACGTTGAAGTTTCAGCCCATAAACGCAAAAAGAAGAAGAAGAAGAAGAAGAAGAAGAAGAAGAAGAAGAAGAAGAAGAAGAAGAAGAAGAAGAAGAAGAAGAAGAAATATTCTATGCAATATCAGAAGATGATCATATGTGTTATATGTGTGTATGTGTGGCTGTGTGTATGTGTGAGTGTGTGTGTGTGTGTGTGTGTCTGTGTGTGTGTGTGTGTGTGTGTGTGTCTGTGTCTATGTGTCTGTTCGTGAGAGAGCGAGTGTGTGTGTGTGTGTGTGTGTGTGTGTGTGTGTGTGTGTGTGTGTTTTGTCTGTCTTCCTGTCTGTCTGTCTGTCTGTCTGTCTGTCTGTCTGTCTGTCTCCCCTGACTGTGTTTGTCTCTCTGACTGTGTTTGTCTCTCTGACTGCGTTTGTCTCTCTGACTGTGTGTCTGTCTCTCTGTCTGTCTGTCTCTCTGGCTGTCTGTCTCTCTGACTGTGTCTGTCTCTCTGGCTGTCTGTCTCTCTGACTGTGTCTGTCTCTCTGGCTGTCTGTCTCTCTGACTGTGTCTGTCTCTCTGGCTGTCTGTCTCTCTGGCTGTGTGTCTCTCTGTCTGTCTGTCTCTCTGACTGTGTCTGTCTCTCTGACTGTGTTTGTCTCTCTGACTGTGTCTGTCTCTCTGACTGTGTTTGTCTCTCTGACTGTGTCTGTCTCTCTGACTGTGTCTGTCTCTCTGTCTGTCTGTCTCTCTGACTGTGTCTGTCTCTCTGACTGTGTCTGTCTCTCTGACTGTGTCTGTCTCTCTGACTGTGTCTGTCTCTCTGACTGTGTCTGTCTCTCTGTCTGTCTGTCTCTCTGCCTGTCTCTCTGGCTGTCTGTCTCTCTGGCTGTCTGTCTCTCTGACTGTGTCTGTCTCTCTGGCTGTGTCTGTCTCTCTGTCTCTCTGGCTGTCTGTCTCTCTGACTGTGTGTCTGTCTCTCTGACTGTGTTTGTCTCTCTGACTGTGTCTGTCTCTCTGACTGTTTGTCTCTCTGACTGTGTGTCTGTCTCTCTGACTGTGTCTGTCTCTCTGACTGTGTCTGTCTCTCTGGCTGTCTGTCTCTCTGACTGTGTCTGTCTCTCTAACTGTGTCAGTCTCTCCAACTGTGTCAGTCTCTCTGGATGTCTGTCTCTCTGGCTGTCTGTCTCTCTGGCTGTCTGTCTCTCTGGCTGTCTGTCTCTCTGACTGCGTCTGTCTCTCTGGCTGTCTGTCTCTCTGGCGGTGTCTGTCTCTCTGACTGTGTCTGTCTCTCTGACTGTGTGTCTCTCTGTCTGTCTGTCTCTCTGACTGTGTCTGTCTCTCTGACTGTGTCTGTCTCTCTGACTGTCTGTCTCTCTGTCTGTCTGTCTCTCTGGCTGTCTGTCTCTCTGACTGTGTCTGTCTCTCTGGCTGTCTGTCTCTCTGACTGTGTCTGTCTCTCTGACTGTCTGTCTCTCTGGCTGTCTGTCTCTCTGACTGTGTGTCTGTCTCTCTGTCTCTCTAACTGTGTCTGTCTCTCTGACTGTGTCTGTCTCTCTGGCTGTGTCTGTCTCTCTGACTGTGTCTGTCTCTCTGACTGTGTCTGTCTCTCTGGCTGTCTGTCTCTCTGTCTGTCTGTCTCTCTGGCTGTCTGTCTCTCTGACTGTGTCTGTCTCTCTGGCTGTCTGTCTCTCTGACTGTGTCTGTCTCTCTGACTGTCTGTCTCTCTGGCTGTCTGTCTCTATGACTGTGTCTGTCTCTCTGTCTCTCTAACTGTGTCCGTCTCTCTGACTGTGTCTGTCTCTCTGACTGTGTCTGTCTCTCTGACTGTGTCTGTCTCTCTGACTGTGTCTGTCTCTCTGGCTGTCTGTCTCTCTGTCTGTCTGTCTCTCTGGCTGTCTGTCTCTCTGACTGTGTCTGTCTCTCTGGCTGTCTGTCTCTCTGACTGTGTCTGTCTCTCTGACTGTCTGTCTCTCTGGCTGTCTGTCTCTATGACTGTGTCTGTCTCTCTGTCTCTCTGACTGTGTCTGTCTCTCTGTCTCTCTGTCTGTCTGTCTCTCTGACTGTCTGTCTCTCTGGCTGTGTCTGTCTCTCTAACTGTGTCTGTCTCTCTGTCTGTCTGTCTCTCTGACTGTGTCTGTCTCTCTGGCTGTGTCTGTCTCTCTGACTGTGTTTGTCTCTCTGGCTGTCTGTCTCTCTGACTGTGTCTGTCTCTCTGACTGTGTCTCTGGCTGTCTGTCTCTCTGACTGTGTCTGTCTCTCTGGCTGTCTGTCTCTCTGACTGTGTCTGTCTCTCTGGCTGTCTGTCTCTCTGACTGTGTCTGTCTCTCTGGCTGTCTGTCTCTCTGACTGTGTCTGTCTCTCTGGCTGTCTGTCTCTCTGACTGTGTCTGTCTCTCTGGCTGTCTGTCTCTCTGACTGTGTCTGTCTCTCTGGCTGTCTGTCTCTCTGACTGTGTCTGTCTCTCTGACTGTGTCTGTCTCTCTGGCTGTCTGTCTCTCTGGCTGTCTGTCTCTCTGGCTGTCTGTCTCTCTGACTGTGTCTGTATCTGTGTTTCAGCAATTGAGTAAGCGTATTGTAGTGTGCGGCACGCTCCTAGTTTAATGCACATGGTTACAAGGAAGTTTCATGTAGATTCAATCGCAACACAAGAGGCTCAATTTCAAACGAAATCGTTTGATTCCGTCGGAAATTGCCAGTTAAAGTATGTTTTTCCCCAGTGTTGCTCATTGTCCTGTGGGGTGTGGGGACATACTTTATGTTACGCATAATAAGCTTATTCACCGATTTGATTTACAGCTAGTGTAACCGAGTGCCAATTTACTTTACTCTTTTTTACCGAGCCCAAACACTCAAGCAAACGACACACGTTATATTAACCAGGTTCTTTTATTCCATACGATGAAATGGGGAATGTGTGGGATAACGGGGTTTTACTTTCTAAATTCAAAACTTTCAATGTATAGGACTAAACAACTCCAAAAAAACAACAACGCTCTCAACTCTTCACTCTAAAACTACATTCTAAATTCTCCCTCTAAAGCTACCCTTTAAAAACACACTAAATCCTTCCCCCAAACTACACTCTACTCTAAATTCTCACTCTCAACTTTAATCCAAAAAACCACAATGAAACTCTAATCTAAAACAAACGAAATCTAAAAAAACAACCTAAAAACAATTCTTCAAAAAAACCAAATCTACAAAAACTCTAACAAAACCTGACCAAAATCCCTCCACTAAAACTAACTGCTCTTCGCTAACAAAACCTAATCTACGAAAACAAATCTACGCCCCACTAAAAAAGAAAAGACCCTCTAGAAAGAAAAGACCTGTCTAAAAAGAACCCCGTCGCACGCTCCGACATCCTGCAAACCACAGAATGCACGCCGTAAGCATACATAAACAAATCAACAATTTCAAATACCACAAACTAACTCGTTGAACAACAAAACATCATTCCTACCAAATAGCATGCCTACAATACCGTTCTCTCAAACAACGGTTTTCTAAAGCATTCAACAAACAAGTCTTCCCAAACATTCCACTCACGAAACAGTCTTCATGAATATTCAAATAAATCCTTTCCCCAAGCAGCATACTATTCTTCTCACTGCTTACCCATTTACAGAAAGAAAATTGTATTAACCTACCAGCAAAAGAATTCTCACATCCCGAAAAGATGTCAGCCCGTGACAGACATGTCACACAACGGCATCAAGGAAACACGCACAAAATACACGTCTTCTTCCCTCAAAGATTCCAATCAAAAAACACAGTTTTAGCGTCCACATCCTGCGCGCCGGTGTCACAAGACCAACACATTCAACTCGAGGGGTGTCGGGCAGCCCCACCCTCCCCAGCCAGTGTCTAACGTCACCTTCAATTATTCAAATTTACATCGCGGCGGAGGGAAAAAGGGAGATGGAATAAAGCCACCTGTCAATTGTTTCTTGTTCACAAAAACATTAATCACAAAATTTACTCCAGAGGCTTGTACCAAAAAAGCAATCGTTTTACCTATGCAAATTTTAGAATCGGCTCTTCCACGAGACCAATTCAATAGAACCGAATCACAGTCTCGGAAACCTTAATGGATCCCCGATAGTACAGGTTTGAATCCTCGATAGCATAGAGGTACCACGAGTTCACACGGATGCACAAAAGTGCATGTGTACCGTAACTGTCGTTCCCAAGCTCACATCCTCCCCAACTTAGACTGTCGTCTCCTGACGACATGCCAGAATCAGAAAAATTCAAAAAAATATTTAACCTCCCAAGAACATAATATTCTCCATCCTCAAATCATTTCAAAAACTTTCACACAAAAACAACCATCAACTGACTATAACAATATTTCTCTAAAACTAATAGGTTCTGAAATACAAATTTCACATGATCCTTCCAGTGCCAATAATCCTATCTCCTGTCGACATCCAACTCACACAAGTTGACAAAAAAATCACAACTCATCTTTAACAGAGGCAGTTCCATGGTTCACTTTAGAAAGAATTATGTTCACCACTTGCCAGATAACCAATAATGATAATCTTTACGACTTATCAAATATTTTATCGCTCTTGAGCATACATCAGAACAAAATGTTGACAATCTTTACGATTTATCAAAGCATCTGATCTCTCTTGAGCATACATCAGAACAAAATACTGACAACCTTTACGATTTATCAATGCATGTCCCCTCTTTGTATCCTAACTGTACTTGGCAACACAATCTTCTAATCAACTAACAAAATGACCACTTGCCAAGGCAATGAAAAAACTGGAAGTCCTTAAAACTCACCCAGAATATCAAACCTTTAGTCAAAAATCAGCAATAACCTAATGCCACTCATCACAATTAAACCATTCAACAGGAGTATTCATAGGCAACCATACAATCCTTCAGAATCTATTTCAAAAATCCACTAATATTAATTCTAATAAACAAAACCAGTGTACACACTGTCTTCGAACAAAGACATCAGTCAGTGCTAGAACTCAAACATTCTAAAAAATACCACCAAGAAAAATAGAAAGTGAGAACAGAGGAGACAGTAAAAGCGAGAGCGGAGAAAACAGTAAAGACAAACCAAACGACAGCAGAGAGCAAAAAGGTAGAAAAAGGTCATCTAATTCCTTACAGGTAGCATACTTTGCTCCTGAGGCGTACGAGGCTGGAGACGCCATTACTCAAACAAATTTAATATAATATATATCCTTCTCTTCTTCACCATCACTCTCCTTCCTTCCTTCACTATCCTTCCTTCCTTCACAATCCTTCCTTCACTATCCTTCCTTCCTTCACTATCCTTCCTTCCTTCACAATCCTTCCCTCCTTCCTTCCTTCACAATCCTTCCTTCCTTCACAATCCTTCCCTCCTTCCTTCACAATATGTTCGATATGTTTGATATGTCTGATATGTCGGTATTTCAACATAAAAATGTTGTTCACCATGTTTCGATCCTTGAAACAAATTAACCGTCAAGCGCATAACTCACGCCCCAAGCACACAGCTTGCAACAAAACCACACTAACACCCATACATACAACCACAAGTGTTAGTAATCACATCACATCACCATGTAGCATAATCAAACATACTACACATGTCCGTCATAATATCAAATCAACACAACATAATCTAACACACTCTTCCAGGGATGATCCACTCCCCAACTCTGTCTCTTTGCACGGTGTGCAAACAGTCTTTCACAAACGTCCGAAGAAATGTTAATCACTGAAGTCCTTCTTCTGTGGACTAACAGAGTAAAAAGAAATGTTAATCACTGTAATCCTTTCTTCCACGGATTAACAAACTAAAAGGCAATGTTGACAACAAAGCCGCATCCGTCGACGTCACGCCCGGACTCCCTCCAACTTCTCACACGCCTGTCTCCTCAACACCAGGCCCGCGTCCGGATTGCATGCCTTCTATCCTCTCCCTGTGCGACGGGGTCCCCTAACCTACTCTATTCCTAGCCCTAACAGTAACACCCCTACCCACCCTGCTCGCAGCGCCAAATGTAACCGAGTGCCAATTTACTTTACTCTTTCTTACCGAGCCCAAACACTCAAGCAAACGACACAAGTTATATTAACCAGGTTCTTTTATTCCATACGATGAAATGGGGAATGTGTGGGATAACGGGGGTTTACTTTCTAAATTCAAAACTTTCAATGTATAGGACTAAAAAACTCAAAAAAACAACAACGCTCTCAACTCTTCACTCTAAAACTACATTCTAAATTCTCCCTCTAAAGCTACCCTTTAAAATCACACTAAATCCTTCCCCCAAACTACACTCTACTCTAAATTCTCACTCTCAACTTTAATCCAAAAAAACACAATGAAACTCTAATCTAAAACAAACGAAATCTAAAAAAACAACCTAAAAACAATTCTTCAAAAAAAACCAAATCTACAAAAACTCTAACAAAACCTGACCAAAATCCCTCCACTAAAACTAACTGCTCTTCACTAACAAAACCTAATCTACGAAAACAAATCTACGCCCCACTAAAAAAGAAAAGACCCTCTAGAAAGAAAAGACCTGTCTAAAAAGAACCCCGTCGCACGCTCCGACATCCTGCAAACCACAGAATGCACGCCGTAAGCATACATAAACAAATCAACAATTTCAAATACCACAAACTAACTCGTTGAACAACAAAACATCATTCCTACCAAATAACATGCCTACAATACCGTTCTCTCAAACAACGGTTTTCTAAAGCATTCAACAAACAAGTCTTCCCAAACATTCCACTCACGAAACAGTCTTCATGAATATTCAAATAAATCCTTTCCCCAAGCAGCATACTATTCTTCTCACTGCTTACCCATTTACAGAAAGAAAATTGTATTAACCTACCAGCAAAAGAATTCTCACATCCCGAAAAGATGTCAGCCCGTGACAGACATGTCACACAACGGCATCAAGGAAACACGCACAAAATACACGTCTTCTTCCCTCAAAGATTCCAATCAAAAAACACAGTTTTAGCGTCCACATCCTGCGCGCCGGTGTCACAAGACCAACACATTCAACTCGAGGGGTGTCGGGCAGCCCCACCCTCCCCAGCCAGTGTCTAACGTCACCTTCAACCATTCAAATTTACATCGCGGCGGAGGGAAAAAGGGAGATGGAATAAAGCCACCTGTCAATTGTTTCTTGTTCACAAAAACATTAATCACAAAATTTACTCCAGAGGCTTGTACCAAAAAAGCAATCGTTTTACCTATGCAAATTTTAGAATCGGCTCTGCCACGAGACCAATTCAATAGAACCGAATCACAGTCTCGGAAACCTTAATGGATCCCCGATAGTACAGGTTTGAATCCTCGATAGCATAGAGGTACCACGAGTTCACACGGATGCACAAAAGTGCATGTGTACCGTAACTGTCGTTCCCAAGCTCACACTAGGTTTGTTTCAAAATATTTATGGATGCAGAAGAAAAAAACGAACACGATTTCAATGTATCCATTTTGCGACTGTTATTGCAGTTTCGCTTTAAAGCAGTATTTTGATGAACAAAATAATAAAACAATTGTTATAAGCTTTTAAGCTGAAAATTTGTTGAAACAACAACATTGATCAAAATGTTAATAACATTTGACTGAAAAAAATTAGGTCGTAACAGTGCCGCCTGCACTTTTTTCAAAAGCTGGAATGCGATTATTAAAGACGTTTATCGAAATAATGTAAATACAGCTTGCAAAGCGACATACAAATTGTAGTCAATCTGTCGATGCGAAACTTAATCTAGCACTAAAAAAAAATGTCAGGTCGTACAGCGATTCGGAAAGAAATGTGTGTGTGTGTGTGTGTGTGTGGGGGGGATAAGCCGGCCTCCCCTCTCAGTATCAGACATACCCATAACGAGTGGGGCTAGGCTTGCTTAGCCGAAGTTTGAGACGAGTCGCGTTGATCTTTAATTTTGAGCACATTTTGAGAGTACACATGATATATCATATTTGTATAGTTTTGGATACAGGAAATGATTGAGATTACAATAACATTATTTTTGAATTTGTTGTTAACATTTTAACTTATAATGAGAATATAATTTGACGTGACATAAGAGAATATAATTTGACGTGCCGTCATTCCATTCTTTCCATACCATCCCGAAGAAGGCAGTAACATGCCGAAATATTGATTTAAACTTACTTAACCTGGTTACTGGTGTGTTTTCTTTTTATCATAATGAGAATGTATACTTCTTCTTCTTCTTCTTCTTCTTCTGCGTTCGTGGGATAACATTTTTTTAGCACGAGTGGATTTGTGTATGACCGTTTTTACCCTTCCATTTAGGCAGCCATACGCCGTTTTCGGAGGAAGCATCCTTAGTATGTTCGTGTTTCTATTACCCACCGAACTCTGACATGGATTACAGGATCTTTTCTGTGCGCACTTGGTCTTGTGCTTGCGTGTTCACACGAAGGGGGATAAGGCACTAGCAGGTCTGCACATAAGTTTACCTGAAAGATCGGAAAATCTCCACCTTAACCCACCAGGCGCGGCCAGGATTCGAACCCACGATCTTTCGCTTTTGAAGCCGGCGTCTTACCACCAAGCCATTGCGCCCGTCGAATGTATACAATTTATTTAACAAGTGTAACCTTCTCAGTTGAAATGCAATGCTATTTTCGAAGAGCAAACTGGGGGTCTAAGATAACTTCATCATATTTTCAGTCAATATGATTGGAACAGGAAGTTACCACAGTGTTTCAAGTTATCGAATAACATAGAGGCATTTGAATTCGGAAAAAATAAAGATTATGCCAAGAATGCATCGACCCTTGAGATGTGATCTATTTTAGCAGGAAAAAAGAATGTTAAATTGGCTTTTATCGTTAGACTAAACAAATATAGCAAGCGAACCAAACGCATGAAGAAACAGAGTGAACACACACACCGACTTGAGTGAACACACACACAAACAAACATATACACAAAGCAAATCCACAAACATACACAAATCTTTCAATCAGTCAAACCATCAGTCAAATCAATCATCCAATCAATCAAACTGTGAACAAAACAGAGAGGTTGGTGTCTTTTTGTCGATGAGGATATTAGTGACATCTCCAATGTGCAGGTCAGTAAATAAGCCTACGATTCGTTTATTATCCTTCAAGCGACGGATGTGACTTGGTGTGCCTGAAGAAAATACAAATGTACCTTCTACCTCATTTTTAAAGCGAGAAAAAAAAAGTACATTCGGGATTCGATGAGGGCTGAATAGATGTGGAGGGGCGCTAAGTGAAGATCAATTATTGCTTCATGTATGTCCGTCTGTCTTTCTGTTTGTCGGTCTGTCTACGTATCTATATCTTTGCATATGTCTGTCTATCCTTTTTTGTCTGTTTGTCTCGCACGCTCCCTCTCTCTCTCTCTACTCAATGTGTGTATGTGAGTGTGAGTGTGTGTGTGTGTGTGTGTGTGTGTGTGTGTGTGTGTGTGTGTGTGTGTGTGTGTGTGTGTGTGTGCGTGGTATGCCCGTGTCTGTCTTCCTGACTGCCTATCTATCTGATAATATTATCCACCTTTAAATACGAAACCGGACATGGCGTTTGTGCTATCGTTTGTAATTAGCTTCATTTGCAGAACGAATATACACTTTCACTCAATACAGGTGCTGATTTCAACTTCTCCAACAATGGAGATACCATTCACGCTAAAGAAGGACAAGTCCTGGAAATTATCTTTTCATTCATCGACTGCACAGGAGACAAAAAGAAGATAAAGTCAATTTCCATCGAAAAGCAGTCCACCGACCTGAAAACGACCACACTCTGCCAGTTTCTACACGGCAACAATGGCGAGTGTAACGATGGTTCGAATGACGAGTGTCTGTGTCCAGCTGCTCGAGATCATTTATATACATTCATCAAAAAGATCGATCGATCTTACAATGGAACGTGGAAGTGGTCAGTTGATCCACCCTTGGCCGAAGATCATATCATTAATGTAATGGTCGAATGTAAGTACCTGTACAGCACGTGGACTGTACAATCAATCAATCAATTAAACAATCAATCAAACAAACAATGCATCAATACATCAAGCAAGCAAACAAAAAAGCAAGCAGTTATCCGTCAATAATAAACCAAGGTAAAAAAAAAAAAAAGAAGAGGAAATAAACCAATAATTCAACCAGCAGCACGCCAATCAATCTCTGGAATAGTATTATTTTATTATTACGTTAATCTTACGTTACATTCAACTGATTCGGCAAACCCGTACTGACACTCCATCTCTGATTTAACAACCAGCTTTGCTAACCCTATAATGCAAACCTACCTGTTCTGTATCGCTTCCCGTTCATTCAATGATCACTTTGAAACCAGAAACGAAATTATATGCCCTGTCGACAAAAGCATAGGGGCAATGGGGAAAGGGGGGGGGGGGGGGGGTCTTGGATGTGTGCCAAATTTCACTCTTCGACTGCCACGATGCATTTCAGGCACGTACTGTGCCACAAGGAAGAACTTAAATAATTTGAAAGGGAAACAACCGGTGTATATTGCATTTGCAGCAAAATGCTTGCCTCTCCTGGAGAACATTTTCTCCGTTTTAGTAATAATTACCCAACTTTCGATGTTTTGATTTTGTATTCATTGTGTATTCATCTTTTAACTAAATGTTTCCGGCAGTCAAGGACTTGTAGATAAAACACAAATTCCTGCGTTTCATTGTTGCAGACCCGCCACAAGTTGAAGACGTGTTCTTCGCAACGGGCGTGGTGACGCAAAACTCTTCAGTGGATGTTATTTGCAACTTTACACGAGGCTACCCAGAGAGTGACGCAGAACCACGACTATATTATTATGATAAGAATGGTGACGAAATGCAGAACATTACTCGGCCTGATGACGGTCACATCAAGAACACTTTGCCGCCAGTGCAATGCGATGATCTCGGGTTGACAGTCACGTGCACATTCGACGGACAAGGGAAAGGAAAAACTGCAACGCTGCTAGTACAGTGTAAGTGTTTGCTGGTAATTGTCACAAAATTCACACCGCACATGTTGACAACGGTAGGTGGACAGCTGAGCAAACCAAACCGACAGACTGGCAGACGAAAACACGCGCACACACAATCACAACCCAAACAAAACAGACTGACATACACAAATGCATGCACTCACAAACACACACACGCACTCACTAATAAAAACATGTAGGTTTGGAGAAATAATAACACACACTAATTCTTCTTTTCTACAGAAGTCTTCTTTGACTTCGCTCTAAATGTGTGTTTTGTCTTTACCAGTAAATATTGTGTGTGTGTGTGTGTGTGATCAGATATGTAACTTTAAACATCAGGACAACAATACGCCATCTTGTTCCATTGGTTTAGCATTGAGGAAATTAAGAGTACAATAGGGCAAAGGTTTGCTGCGATACCAAGGTTTTACTGAAATGTATGGGTTTAGTTCCATGTAGGCTGCGGACACTACTGTATTGCAGTGCTCGTTTGTATCTTTGAGAGAAGTACAAATAGACAAGCTGAGAACAACAATACATTCTGCACAATATTGTGTTTTTAAATATGTTATATATAGGTTACACACTCCGAGTTCTGAATATCTTGCATATTTTCCCGAGAGTCGACTTTCAAGTTTTACCGAGCCTTTGGCGAGCACTCTGCGAACACGCGCAAAACAGGTCAGATCGAGGCTCGGTAACCATGGATTTAATCAATCAATCAATATGAAGCTTATATAGCGCGTATTCCGTGGGTACAGTTCTAAGCGCTTGTCGAAGAGTTGTCAACACAGGACTAACAAAGAAACTAACATCTTCAGACGGACACGAACCCTATCACACACTAGCAAACCCTGGTAAACAAACAACTGTTTAACAACAATGTACACATCAATAGCTAGGTCCAAACAAAATAATATTAAGCACAAAGAAAACACCTCTCACAGAGCACAGCACAAGAATGTCTTTTGGGGCACAACACATCACGTCGAGCATGAAAGTCGCAGCCAGCTACGGGAAGAACTGAGTCTTCAACCTACTCTTGAACGCGTCAAGAGAGGGGCTCTGGCGAAGCTCAAGCGGCAGGGAGTTCCAGACGGAGGGGCCCGCGGAGGGAAATGCACGCTGACCAGCAGATGCCAGTTTCGAGCGAGGGATGTGGAGGCGGAGAGGGTCAGCAGCAGAACGAAGGGGACGGTCGGAGGGCTGGGTGTACAGGTCCAGGGAGGATTGAAGGTACTCGGGAGCAGAGTCGTTGAGACACTTGTAGACCAGAGTGGACAGTTTGTAGGAGATTCGGGTGTTGACAGGGAGCCAGTGCAAGGAGCGAAGTAGGGGGGTGATGTGGTCTCGCTTCGTCTTCCTCAATTACGCGCGGCCGCATATTCACCTCTTCAGATAACAGAGACAAAGAGGCGGGTATTGGGATAAGTAACACTAATCTAACTTTTGTTCCATACAGGCAAACCGGAGTTTACACAACATGAAACCCAACCAACGACACTCGCACGTGGAACAAATGCGATCCTTTCTTTTCCGTTTCGAGCGCCTTCTGATTCAGACTTGAGATGCCAGATCATGAAACTAACATCACATGAGTCAACTATTTCCACAGGACGAGACACAACAAATATCGACGCTGAGAATATACACCACTGCAAAGAGTGAGTGCTGTTACATGTGAAATGTGTCTATTTTCGAAGGCCCGTGTCAGTGTGTGTGTGTGTGTGTGTGTGTGTGTGTGTGTGTGTGTGTGTGTGTGTGTGTGTGTGTCTGTGTGTGTGTGTGTGTGTGTGTTTGTTTGTGTGTGAGTGTGTGTGTGTGTATGTGTGTACATGTGCTTATATCGTCTCCAAGTCTGTCTGTTCGTGTGCTTTTATTAAGGGTTGGATTCCTGAAATGTACAAACACAAAACAACTTGAACCTACTTTTTACATTTAGTCAAGTTTTGACTAAATGTATTAACGTAGAGGGGGGAATCGAGACGAGGGTCATATGGTGTATGTGTGTCTGTGTGTGTGTGTGTAGAGCGATTCAGTCTAAACTACTGGACCGATCTTTATGAAATTTGACATGAGAGTTCCTGGGTATGAAATCCCCGAACGTTTTTTTCATTTTTTTGATAAATGTCTTTGATGACGTCATATCCGGCTTTTCGTGAAAGTTGAGGCCCTTATTTTTCAACCAAATTGGTTAAAATTTTGGTCAAGTAATCTTCGACAAAGCCCGGACTTCGGTATTGCATTTCAGCTGGGTGGCTTAAAAATTAATTAATGACTTTGGTCATTAAAAATCTGAAAATAGTAAAAAAAAAAAAAAGTTTTATAAAACGATCCAAATTTACGTTCATCTTATTTTCCATCATTTGCTGATTCCAAAAACATATAAATATGTTATATTTGGATTAAAAACAAGCTCTGAAAATTAAAAATATAAAAACTATTATCAAAATTAAATTGTCCAAATCAATTTAAAAACACTTTCATCTTATTCCTTGTCGGTTCCTGATTCCAAAAACATATAGATATGCTATGTTTGGATTAAAAACACGCTCAGAAAGTTAAAACGAAGAGAGGTACAGAAAAGCGTGCTATCCTTCTCAGCGCAACTACTACCCCGCTCTTCTTGTCAATTTCACTGCCTTTGCCGTGAGCGGTGGACTGACGATGCTACGAGTATACGGTCTTGCTGCGTTGCATTGCGTTCAGTTTCATTCTGTGAGTTCGACAGCTACTTGACTAAATGTTGTATTTTCGCCTTACGCGACTTGTTGATTCTCCAGGAAAGTGACTGGCACGCCTCCAAATCTGACGTTTGAATTGACTTTTGAATCAACGGTAACGAATCATTCTGAGGAAAAATGGCAGCTTACCTTGCGAAACAGCTACGGAGAAGACCATGTGCAGTTTATTGTTTTACACAGTGAAGGTAACGGATGTTGGTTTTAGTTATTTCTCTGTGGTATTTTTGACTATTTGTTAGTGGTGCCATTATTTTACTTTTTGTGTGTGTAGTTTGCTATGGTAAATATAAGGTTACGGTTTTTACATTGTTATTACATTGTCATTGGTTGTACTATTTTAGTAAGACAAAACTGTATGTGTTCATTTGTGTGTATGTGTGAGTGTGTGTGTCTGTGTGTGTGTGTGTGTGTGTGTGTGTGTGTGTGTGTGTGTGTGTGCGCGCGCGTGCGTGCGTACGTGTATGTGTGTGTGTGTGTCTGTGTGTGTGTGTGTGTGTGTGTGTGTGTGTGTGCGTGTATATGTGTGCGTGCGTGCGTGTATGTGTGTGTGTATCTGTGTGTGTGTGCGTGTATGTGGTGCCATTATTTTACTTTTTGTGTGTGTAGTTTGCTATGGTAAATATAAGGTTACGGTTTTTACATTGTTATTACATTGTCATTGGTTGTACTATTTTAGAAAGACAAAAATGTATGTGTTCATTTGTGTGTATGTGTGAGTGTGTGTGTCTGTGTGTTTGTGTGTGCGTGTATGTGTGTGCGTGCGTGCGTTGATGCGTGTGCGTGTGTGTGTGCGTGTGTGTGTGTGTGTGTTTGTCTTCTTCACTTAGTCATGCTCTCTCTCTCACACACACACTCTCCCTCCCTCCCTCTCTCTCTCTCTCTCTCTCTCTCTCTCTCTCTCTCTGATCGCGAGAGAGATACACACACACACACACACACACACACACACACACACACACATATATATATATACACACACACACACACACATAGGCAAACAGGCAGACAGGCAGACAGACAGACAGACACACCGACACACAGACAGACATACATACACACCGACATATAGAGATACAGACATATAGAGATACAGAGACACATTAACAGCTGATGTGTTTTCAGCGTAGCAATAGGGTCCGATATTTAGACGAGACAAGTATAATGCCGACGAGTCGAAGACGAGTCGCATTATACTTGTTCGAGTCTAAATATCGGACCCTATTGCTACGCTGAAAACACAATAGCGATTATATAGCTGTTCTGACCTTGATTTGTTGTTCCAAACTTACAAAATGACAGTTTTTTGCGTCGATGCGTTGATCTCAGGTTTTGATAGCAGACGCCGTTTCTTATGCGCATTAGTTTTGCGCAGGCGCCACACTGACTTTGGAAAAAAAAATCGATTTGACAACACAGCTGTTAAACAGCTTTTTATTAGTTCATTCGAATACAACAAAAAGAAGTTTGAGGTTTTTTTAAAATTTTGAACAAGACTACTTATGAAGAAGACCAAAACACAACATAAACGGAAAACTAGAAACAACTGAAAAACTAGGATGCAACAAGGGGAGGAGAAGAGAACAGCTATTTGCGTGCAGACGGCAGCGAAGTTTTCAGTTTGGGTGAATGGCATTTATACTTGTCTCGTCACGAAGCGAATTTTTCAACCTCAGTTATAAACGACTACATGAATCTATGTCTCTGATGAATGTTAGTGCCATGGGTTGTACATCAATACTTCAGAGGGGAAGTGGGGTATTTAGTGTGGAGTTACGAGATAAGAAAAGCCGAATGCGAAAGTTTGTGTCAGTCGGCAACTGACACAGGCACACAAAAACAGCTGTTCCGTTTTACTCACCTGTTTGTACTACATCTTTCGACTTTGTGCATTTTGTGGTGTTTAGGGACAGAAAATAATTGATTTAGTCTTGTTCATCGGGAAGTTAGCAGAAAAGGGTATGCTATCGACATTTGTAAAGCTGAAAAACATTCCCGAGAAGAATTTCAAGTTGTCAGTGTATGCTGTTGTCGATTAAAACATCGTGTGGTACAGATGGGTAAACCGGAACCATGCGTCTTTGTTATTGCCAATATGCTTTTGGATATTGGCAAAAAGTGGCCGACTTCCGTAGCATTATGCTTTGGTTTAAACATAAGTTTATTTTAACAAAGGTTACAATCATGACATGTATACAAAGTTCACAGAAACAGCAACAAGCTAGAAGCTTATAGTGGTGTTCCTGCATGACATTACAACATAAGGCGGTAACGGGTGAAAAATTTGTCTCAATAAACCAAATCTATTAATAACGTAATGAACGTTGCATAATGATTATAAAGAAAGACAGTAAAGGAAGGAAGGAGGGAAAGAAGATGAATAAAAGAAGAGGGATGGGTAGGAGATGTGCAGAAGTTTAAGTTGTTGTCCGGCTTGTAGAGCATTTATTCTGACTTACCCAAAGCGGCCTGAACGTTCAATGAACGAGTGTACGGTGGAAAAAATGTTCCTGTTCAAATCTAAAGAATACTGTCTGTCTCCGTTTAAAAGATGGGGGAGGTGAATTGTGTGATTAGGGAGGGTATGCATTATGCTTTGATGATCGGAAGAAACCATCCAATCACAGCCCCCGAATTCCCCCACGTGTCCATCAGAATAGCTATATACAAATATATAAATAGAAGAGCACACAGTTTATCTGACCACATTATGTTTTTTTCTCATTTAAGCTGAAACCGCCCTAGAAGTGACCAGTCAGCGCAGTGCGAGAAATACCGCAGTGGGCGTATCATGTGTGTTGGTACTGGGTGTCGTTATCGCAATCTTTGTTTTTTGTCGAGTCCGAAAGACAGCGACAGGTATAGCACTTCGCATTTGCCCATACCATTTGTCGTTTCGATTGTATTTGAGTCCGTCTGTCTGTCTGTCCCTGTGTCTGAATGTCGGCCTGTCCGCCTGTCTGTCGTTTTCTCTGTATCTCGGTCTTTTTGCCTGTCTGTCTCTCTTTGTCTGACGATATGTCTCTCCCTCTCTCGTTCTCTTTTATTTTATTTCTAATTAGCGTGCTTCAGTTTCAAATTTAATTTGTTAAGTTTGTAGGCTGCTTTTGTTTGTTCTTAAAATTGTTATTATCTGATGCGTTACCTGCATGTTACCTAGCTCAATGCGTTTATACTTTGATCTTAGTTGATTGGATCGACTGAGGACTACGTTTTTCTGCAGTAATTAAAGGCACAGTAAGCCTCCCGTAAACCATCACAGATACTGTCAGGCTTTTACACACAGTACAAACACCCTTTCATTTAAACACTCACCGCTTGAGAACATCCTAGGTGCCCTCCGTAAAGAGCGAGCAATTTTCAAAGAATTTATGTTTGCGTGGTTTATCTTACCCCTGAGCCATCGTGAACCCGTGTGATCCAGTTTCCATTTTGCACAATGCAGTCGTCAGTGTGTAATTTGAATGCGGCTCGCTGTGAGTTTATCTGCAATAGCACGTTATTATGTACCGCTGACTATGCACGAAACAAACGGCTGTGGTTCACAAGAACTCTAGCGATGGCTTTTGACTGCTCAGAGGAACTGGTGACGTCATAAACCGTCGTCTGCTACGAGAACCACGACCTTGCGTGACCCTGCTTCCGGGCTTTTCTTTTTTCAAACTTTCAAAACTTCGAATTGTACTGATCTTGTCTTGATGAAAAACAAATTCTTTTATGATTTAAGAATGTTTGTGTAACAAGCTGTCAATTTCTTATTTAGATTTTAAAAGTTAGGTCTAGCACCAAAACGCACCACGGTCCGATTGTCTGACAGACAATCCGCAAAATTAATTCTTTGAAAATTGCGCGCTCTTTACGTAGGGCACCTAGGATGTTCCCGTTTGGTGAGCGTTCAAATGGAAGGGTGTTTGTACTGTGTGTAAAAGCCTGACAGTATCTGTGATGGTTTACGGGAGACTTACTGTGCCTTTAAGCTGTTTTCTCTCTAATAATGTTTAACCGTATTATTTTCAGATCTCAAAAAAAGGTAATATTGAACCGTTTTGTACCCTCTCTCTCTTTCTCCCTCCTTCCCTCCCTCTCTCTCTCTCTCTCTCTCTCTCTCTCTCTCTCTCAGGTACACATTTGTTTGATATTTACAAACTAGTATAAACAAATCTGTACTTGTTATCAAAATTAAGGCATTACGCAGATTCTGCAGCACTCAAAATGTTCTATTACGCCCACATAATGCCTCATATAAACTTCGCATCGACACTTTGGGATAACTGCAGTGATGTTCATTTAAAAAGACTCAATTCCCTGCATCGCCGAGCTGCAAAACTTATTCTGCATGATTTGAATAGGTCCGCTCATGAATGTCCTCCCCTTGAAAGATCAGTTGACGTTAAACAAGGCTTTGTTCATGTATAACATTCCAACTGACGACTGTCTTAAATATTTGCAATCACATTTCAAACATGCCACAAAAAGATATGGGTCCCAGAAAATCATCCCTCCTATACCTCGCATAGACCTCTACAAATCGAGCTTAGCCTTCTTGGGAGCCTTTCTCTGGAACTCCTTCCCCCAACAGATAAGATATGCAACGTCAGTGAAAATGTTCAAGAGACAGTCACATTCATACATCATTCGTGAATGACATGTCTTGTTCGATTGTTATCTTTTAAAATATTTTGTATTAGTATTAACAGATGTGTAGCTGATATGAGCAACTTTATTCCCAAATGAAAGGTATAACTATGTCAATGTAATTTTGTCATTTTTGACTTCTCCTTATGTAATCCCTTAAATGCACATTGTGTTGCATTCCATACAATGTATTTCTGTATTCTACATGATTGATGTTTTTTGTGTTTTTTTTTATGTGCGTCTGTCTTTATGTGTTGTATAAAGGACAGGTTCGAAGAATAGGCTTGGCCTGAAACCTTTATCCTTTTGTAATACAGTTCTGAGTCTGAGTCTCTCTCTCACTCTCTCTCTCTCTCTCTTTCACTCTTTCTCTCTCTCTCTCACTCTCTCTCTGTCTCTCTCTTTGTAACTGTGGGAAGGTCGGGTGTAAGGACAAGGATATATAGCACAGGCAGAGGAGCATACAATTAAGACACCAAAGACAGAGGTTGCTTTAACTTATCTTAACTTATCTTTTATTGAAGCAAAATGTAACTAAAAATAACCACTCAGGTAGCTTATCTAAATCAGAAATGTTCCAAAACAGTTTAGCTAAGTCTGGTAGCAACCAGAGACAATGCTATCTATAAGTTATAATTTAGAAACAATGAACAGAACTCTAATACAAGAAATAGCAATGCTTACATCTAACCAGAAATAGCAATTATGAATTCTGATATCTACCAGTACCAGAATCAGCTAGAAACAATAACAGAACCAGAAAATATGTATTCAGTGTAAAACCAGAAACAATATGTATTTCTGGTGCAAACCAGAAAGCAGTATGATTAAAAAGGCAATATTATTCTGGTAGCAACCAGAAAGCAGACAAAAAGGTTGTTATTCTGGTAGCAACCAGAAATATAAACTCTGAATATGAAACCAGAAAACAGTGTAAAGAAGAAGGCAAGATTCTCCTCAGTGAGCACACTTGAAACATAAACACAAAACTGCTGCTGACGCTAGTCGCGAAACACAAGAGCACGAATTCAAAACCACAAGTCGACCGATTACAAACGTCGCGCCAAACTACACGCTAGACCGGTTCACGACAACCCAATAGGAGCACCGCACAGCTCACTATCACAAATCGCATTGTCTGCTCTACTGTAATGCTCGCTCTTTTAAACACAGTGGTCACTTCCGATTTCCTGTGGCGATAAGCCAATAGGGAGGCTACCCTGTGTAAGCCAACGGGGGGTGGTGTACTTAAAATGCCTGCCCAATGAAAGGGATCGTTAAAGATGCAGAGAGCCCTGTGTCACACACCGGAAATATTACGAGCAGTTACACTAGCTAAAGGGAGAAGAGGGCCCTGTCTGCATCACACACCGGATAAGGCTCATTAGATTACAAGCAGTGTCAAAGCTGATACATAATACTAGCTAAAGGGTGCCGGGAAAGTTATGGGATCTTACCACCTAAATTAGAAATGAATCCGGTCAAGAGTCTACCCTACGATAGTAAACACACAATAAAGTACAATGCACAAAGACAACCAGGTATTATTTAGTCACTCCTTAGGCACTGATGGTTAGAGGTTACTCCGCTGCTTCTCACCATTTTAAGTTAGGGATTTCCTAGCACAAAGGGCATTATTTAAATGTAAACCCAATGTGACTAGCACACACACACAGGGGGAATAGCTATAGACAGGGGAGGCAACTGGGTCGGGCAGGAGATAATACACACAAAGAGACGGGGTACGCCACTTGGCTACATAACACACAGACACAGACACACACCCACCCACTCACCCAACCCACACACACACCATAATTTGAACAATTTTGATCATATTTTGTTTGGCATGTTACATTCATTTGCATATTCCGGCAGATAGCAAGGCAGGCAGCCAAACAGACATACACACAAACAGACAGACAGACATATGTATACGGCGTTTTTTCTCTGTTTTTAGGTTTGCACGTACACAGCAAGGTAGGTTCATATTTTTTTCGATTACATACTTTATCTCGTTGCATGCATTTATGGTAACATTTTACACTTTGTTGCAAGAAACAGGCTATGAGGGCATATACTAGCAAGTGATCTCTTATTATTTGTTGTGTCTTTTCGTTCAAGTACGATATCAGTAACAACGATAACAAATGTAAGGTTCTCATGAACAGAGTGAAATAACGAGTTACAGAAATGAAAGAGACGCTGCTTATGGTGTTGTGTGTAATCTATCCAGTAGTTTTTGTTGTTGTAAATGCTGCTGCTGCTGCTGCTGCTGATGATGATGATG
Organism: Littorina saxatilis; assembly: GCF_037325665.1. NCBI lineage: Eukaryota > Metazoa > Mollusca > Gastropoda > Littorinimorpha > Littorinidae > Littorina > Littorina saxatilis. The sequence continues at coordinate 40,609,575 of NC_090252.1, forward strand.
ATGATGATGCTGATGACACTGCTGCTGCTGATAATGATGATGATGATGATGATGATGATGATGATGATGATGATGTTGTTGCTGCTGCTGCTGATGGTGATGATGACGATGACGATGACGATGCCAACGACGACGACGACGATGATGACGACGATGATGATGATGATGATGATGATGATGATGATGAACGACGGTGCAGACGACAACGAAGACGATGACGATGTTGCAGATGATGTTGATGAATATTTCCAGGCGCGGTTCCCAGTAGCTTCTATCGCGGGTCCAACGTGAGTTTGATGATCAACAATGAGATGTACGAGGACTCAGAAGACCAGCTCAACATAGTGCCGTCAGCAGGCGTGCAGGTTGACAGAGTGCAACATCACCCGGATGACAGTTCTGGCCATGTTCCTTTGGCTTTGCATTGCCACGCTCCACCTCCTCCGTTAAGCATGGTGTTGGCTGAGGGTGCTGGTTGCATGGTGTTGGCGGAAGGTGCTGGTTGCATGGACCTTTCTTCGAGTGGAGGTGAGTGCAATCCCGACATCATGTTGGGCGGGGATATAGCTCAGTTGGTAGCGCGCTGGATTTGTATTCAGTTGGCCGCTGTCAGCGTGAGTTCGATCCCAGGTTCGGCGGAAATTTATTTCACAGAGTCAACTTTGTGTGCAGACTCTCTTCGGTGTCCGAACCTCCCCCCGTGTACACTACATTGGGTGTGCACGTTAAAGATCCCACGATTGACAAAAGGGTCGTTCCTGGCAAAATTGCTTAGGCACAGTTAATAATTGTCTACCTATACCCGTGTGACTTGGAATAATAGGCCGTGAAAGGTAAATATGCGCCGAAATGGCTGCAATCTACTGGCCGTATAAAATTTCATCTCACACGGCATCACTGCAGAGCGCCTAGAACTGTACCCACGGAATATGCGCGATATAAGACTCATTGATTGATTGATTGATTGATCATGTAAAACAAAAAGCAACAGCTAAGCAAATGGACTGTATGCCGTTAGAGTTAATCTTTAATATTGTTTTCTATTTGTTTCCTGTTCGTTTTTTTGTTGTTGTTGTGATTTGTCCCCATCAGCTTTAGCAGATTTGTCGGAAAATAACTTCTGATATGAAGCACTGATGTACGTAACATGCCGTGTCTATACCAGTTTATTGCTTTTCCTTTTTCCACTTAGTACAAAAACAGTTACATTGAAATCAAAAGAAAGTCAAGTAAAAGTACGGATTTCATTTATTTTTGGATGCTGGATATTTAGTTGAGTTATGATTTTCAGCTAAAGTACACTATACATCCATGTTATTTAGATGAAACGGATGGAGCCTGTGCCGATACGGATGCCGATGGAATGCCCATTGTTGATGAACAAGAACACAGGAGTGAAGAGGGAGGAGCGGGTATACATTTTGGTGGAAATGGAAACCTTGATGTTCCTGCAAATGAAGTCAGGAGGAAGAAGCAGGAACAACAAAAGCGCTATGTGAAAGGTTTGTATGGCCATTTCCTTTTTGCTTTCTCGTCGTTCTATTTAAAAACGCAGGTATAATTCCCCGTTCTCTTCTTTTCTTCTACTGCAACATAATGAAATTGTTCATTTCAAGAATGCATTATAATGTTATGCTACCTGTGCGTTTGGGTGCGGGTTTTTCTAACAAGGAAGTTTACGTTAAAAAAAAATCGTGCAGTTAGTAAGACCATTCATTTCTCTATTGTATGATACGAACAAAGTGTGATTCTACGTATGGTAGCCGAAAATAGAGCGCAGCCCTCAGAAAATCACGAAAATCGAACTTACTCCAAAAAACAACAATACACGATGCAAAAAAGCAACGGAGAAAAGCAATACACACCATAGTTGACATTGCAACACAAAAAAAACAGAACGCGGCAAAACATGCAAGCACGTAAACAAACAAACAGACTAACACAACAAACACACAAACAAACACCATTTCTCATGCCACTTGAATACAGTAATTCCCGTTAATTTGCAGAGACAGAATTTCAAGGGGAAGAAAATGGTGACGACAATGAACAAAAATGTGACGACAAACAAACTGAACCGGAAGAAAACAGCGCCGAAGACGGTCAACGGTCTTCTGCGGAAGTCAGGAGACAGAAGAGACTGCAACATCGAAGAATTGCGAATGGTAAGCTTGTTAGACACTGTATGTTTTCCTCGCATAATTTAGGCTCATTGGGTGTTTGATGCAATGCATTTGCATTATTCTTATTGTATTTGTTCCTTACATTAGACTACGACGACAACAACGACGACGAGGAAGATAAAGAAGAAGGAGAACAGGAAGGAGAATTAGATGAACAAGAAGATCATGATGATAATGATAAGGCTGTTACTGAGGGTTCTGTTGTTTCTTTTTCCTCCGTTGCAGATTGAATTTACTGAAAGAGTAGGGAAAGTGGCCGAGTGGTAACGCACTTGCGCTCGGAAGCGAGAGGTTGCGTGTTCAGGCCTGGGTCAGGCCGCATTTTTATCCCCCTTTCCTAACCTAGGTGGTGGGTTCAAGTGCTAGTCTTTCGGATGAGACGAAAAACCGAGGTCCCGTGTACACTACATTGGGGTGTGCACGTTAAAGATCCCACGATTGACAAAAGGGTCTTTCCTGGCAAAATTGTATAGACATATATAAAAAATGTCCACCAAATACCCGTGTGACTTGGAATAATAGGCCGTGAAAAGTATATACTCGCCTAACACGCTTGAGATTTACTGGCCGATGTGAATGCGTGATATATTGTGTAAAAATTCCATCTCACACGGCATATTGTAAACGCCATGAGCCTCCCCTCTGGGAGGGTATGTGCGTAGAAATACTCACTAATAAATAAATAATAAATAAAGTAGACATTCTCAAAATATAAAATATGATATCTGCCTTGCCTTCTTGTCAAACAGGTTCGTGGCTATAAAGAAAAACAAAACATAAAATAAATGATCTCGGCGTTTGTCATCCTCGGTATAAACAGTACTGTTCTTGTTATTCATTGTCATATTCTATTTTTAGACCGACGCTATATGATAGAAATACGTATTCAAACTTAACATTGTGCAATCAATAGATTGCCGAAGATGCCCTTTACGTCCTCCTCGGCTAGAATGGTAACATCGCAGCTGGGATTTAACAATTTTAATCACTTAAATACAATCATACAAAACAGTCTCTCCTGTTTTTCCGCCAGCTGTACACATTAAGTTGAAACATCTTAAACTATAGCCACAATGACTTGTACCCGTGTTCAAGACAGTATAATTTTGTGTTGTTGTTTTCTGTTTTGTATTGCAGAAAGAGAAGAGGAGTGCGCTACGTTGAAAGACGAGACCGTCTCCAAGGATTGTCTTTACGTACCTGCTACTGAAGTAAGGAGAAAAAGGCGACAGCAACAAACTCTGAAACACGGTGAGTGGCATCTACCTAATATATTTATGATATCAAAAGTTTAAAAAGGCAATATATTGTTTGCCTGACCTCGGAGGTTATTACTTACTTACTTACTGCCGGTTATGCCGGTTGGCATTTATGAATGTTGTAACAGAGAAGGAGAAATGCTATTACGATTAACAATAAGGGTGGCACTTCTAGTGAGAGAAGTAGACACACTGAACAGATCGAAAGCGTTTCTTATTTTACGTACACTTTGGATGTATTCGCATACTTAGATGAAACAAATACGCTTTACGAAAAATGAATTTTAGCGAAATGAAAAGGTACCAACTTTCAACATTAACAAGAAGCAGTCAAAAACGTTTCGTATGATTTAGAAAACAACTTTTTCTGTTTATTCGTTGTTGAGTTTTTGGCAGAGAGAGAGAGAGGGAGAGAGAGAGAGAGAGAGAGAGAGAGAGAGAGAGAGAGAGAGAGAGAGAGAGAGAGAGAGAGAGAGAGAGAGAGAGAGAGAGAGAGAGAGAGAGAGAGAGAGAGAGAGAGAGAGAGAGAGAGATATACATAATGCGAGGGAGCGAGAAAGTGAGAGCGAGAAAGAGAGAGAATGCAAGAAAGAGAGAAAGGGAGAGAGAGAGAAAGAGGGAGATAACATGTGATTTCGGTGTGTGAGTGTGTGTGTGTGTGTGTGCGTGTGTGTGTGTGTGTGTGTGTGTGTGTGTGTCTGTCTGTCTGTGTGTGTGTGTGTGTCTGTGTGTGTCTGTGTGTGTGAGAGTGTGTATGTGTGTGTGTGTGTGTGCATGTACACCGAGTTTGTGTGTGTGTGTGTGTGTGTGTGTGTGTGTGTGTGTGTGTACTTGTCTGTCTGTCTTTTTTCTATCTGTCTGCAAGTTTGTCTGTCTCTCTGTCTCTCTGTTTGCTAGCTTGCCTGTCTGTTTGTCTGTCAAACGGAAGTCATTTATATTTTATATTATGAATCTTTATATAACACAGACGTGAACCCAAAGGACTGGTATGCACCTGTGGCTGATTTGGAAGGAAAGGATACAGAACAAACGCTGCGAACAAAAGAATGTGACAACTCTTCATCTTTTTAACCAGCATGCATATACTGTTTGTAGGCAATTCCAGTCCAGACTGATCTGGATTGTATTGGTAGATGCAGCAGAACTTGTAGATTTGTTTGCTTTTTCGTCAAATATACGTATTGACAGACAAGCGATGCTAAAAGAGAGCGGCCGAGAGAGAGAATGGTTGTAAATGCATTGAAATGTATCACAACGATTTAAAATGCAACGTCTTATAGGTCCATGTATGTAAACTGCATGCTTAAACATACAGTAAAGCAGGCAGCTTGATATAACATGATATTGTTATTCTGATAGACACGTGGGAGAATTGGGGGGTTGTGATTGAATAGGATGACACAGCCCTATTCCGATCATAGGTCCATATCCCACAGGAAGTTGCTGAATATCCTGTTTATATTCGCAGTAACAAAGACGCATGTTTCCGATTTCTTTTGGGAGTAATATGAAGTGCACGCATACCTGGCCAGGTTTGCTTCTGTGACTGATCGACAGACGATGCAATTTGCACATTTTTGTTTTCGTACCGTACATGAAATACATTCTGTGTAAATTCCAGTTCTTTAACAGGCAAGACACCTTGCAAAGTTGAAGTAGCTGCATTCTAGCAGACGGTCTAGCCAATGTTTAGCACATTAGCCTATATCAGCAAACTCTCCTTTCCCTATGCAACGTCCATTGTATGCAATGTTGAAAGGAAGTTACCGGTCTGAAACATTTAGTCGTTGACTTTATTCTGAAACAATTCTTGATCTCTTAGTATCAACAGATTTGCTACAGTCATCATTTGTGTGAATGTACATTGTGTATGTGATGTTGTATTGGTTTAATTTGTATATTTGTTAAATGTATATTGTTGCTGTAATGAAGAATAATTGATTTTTGTCCTAAGTGTTCATCAGGTGCATGATGTTTTTACTTGTTTACTGATCTGTTGATTGTTATGTTTGGAAGGCGCTTAGAAGTATGTTTGGATTTTGTGCAATATAAATACCCGTATTACTATTACGTTTATCAGGATATATCAGATCTTCAAAAGCACGCTCTTGTAGAAAGGCAAATGTATCAAAAGTAATGGTGTATGAGAACAGATGTTAAAATCTGAAGAATTTTACAATGCATTCCATGTTTCTTCTTAGTCTTTTTCTTCTGTTTCTATTACTTGCAAAACGTTTCCTCGGACGTAGTGCGGGGATGCGCAAGTCGTTATGGACTTCGCTGCTTGTTATTTACTGGAAGTATACAATTGCCGCAACATGATAATAGAGATGCTACTTCAGGAAGGGAAATCCTGTTTTGTTGTCTGATTTGCATTTAAGTTTTGCATTTTGTTCAGAAGCTCATACAAACTACTTAAGTGATTTGTCATGCATTATTTATGTCAGTCAACATTTCCAAATTCTTAGCACTAGTAAAAGGAGCAAAGAACAAGATATCT
>NC_090252.1:40615716-40618216 GCF_037325665.1 Littorina saxatilis
ATGCTCTTAGCGCTGTACATCGAGATATAACTTCAATAATAAAAATACAAAGATGATATTATCATAATACACATTTACAAATATCACTCACGTGCATACATCCTCGTGCACACCATGCGCATACACACTCCCACTCATTAGCAAGTGCTTCCATCCCCCTGCCACTGAGATGTTCATAAAATACCCCCTTGGACAAGCTCACACCATGTCCGTCTCCTCTCTAGACTGTACATACACTCAGCAAGAAAAAGAAAGACTAAATGCAAATTCCTCGCCAAAGGCTCGGTAATACCTGAAAATCGACCCTCAGGCTCGGTAATACCTGAAAATCGACCCTCGGGAAAATATGCAAGATAATCAGAACTCGGAGTGTGTAACCTATATCTATTCACGACCTTTTAGAACTAGGCCACCTTGACTGTTTGGCATTCACGACATTTCTCTTGTGCGTTTTTCGGCAACTGGGGTAACAGCCATTGCTGGTCAGTTGTCGTTCGAAAATAACATAAATATTATGCTAGCATTAGAATTAGTAAAGCTATAACAACACACTAAAATAAACTGACATATTTTTATGTAGAACGGGTATACACAAAATAAAATGTACCGAACGAATTTACATGCAGCAAGTATAAATAAACGATTGTACTGGTGAGTTATATCACCACACAATCAGTGTAGATTTTATTTGGACGTTCCACGATAATAATTCAATTATTTAAATGAACTCTATCAACGATAACACCGCAGAAAAACAAATCATGGACGCCCACCCAGATAATGCGCTTTTCGCGGTTATGTTTTGGGCGGAGAGTATTGAGTCTTCTTGCTGTCTGTCTGTCTGCCTGTCTGTCTGCCTGCCATGTCTGTTTATCCATATCTGTGCATGTCTCTGTCTGTGTGTCTGTCTATATGTCAGACTGTCTGTATGCGTGTCTGTCTGTCTGTCTGTCTTTGTGTATGTCTGTCTGTCTCTCTGACTGTCTGTCTGTCAGTCTGTTTGTCTGTCTCTACCTCCCTCTTTCTATTTTTTTTTTAGAAATAGAACGGTCCGTCTGCGTGCTTGATTGTCCCACGCAGGGTTCTAAGTACATTCTACTTGCCTTCCTTTGTCAACCCGACAAACACCCAAGTAGGACATACATAGTTGTTCAGCTGCTTACCAAGTTAAAACGTCTTTCAAACGCAAAGGTTAAAAACAAATCGTGAATGCCATTGTACCCGTATAAAGCGGCCCACCTTTACACCTAAAATTATTCTCCCTTTTTTGTGCAAAGACGAAAAGCATCACAAGGACGATTGATCTGCTTTCAAAGGTTATTTTAAAAAAACGACGACACTTAAAATCAGCATTGCAACCTCTAAAGTAGGACAAGGAAGATTGTCGTTGCTGTTTGCCAAGTAAGCTTACAGTACGTAAGCGTTATTTGAACATGTTACTCTGTGTGTGTGTGTGTGTGTGTGTGTGTGTGTGTGTGTGTGTGTGTGTGTGTGTGTGAGTGTGTGTTTGTGTGTGTGTGTACGCGCGCTCGTGTGTGTGTATGTGTGTGTGTGTGTGTGTGTGTGTTATTATGGCCCCCTTTCACTCCCGATTTCTGCCTCGGTATCGTAGTCTTGCTGTCAGAGAAAGGGGGCTATATTTGCACACGAACACGAACAGGAACACAAACACACACACACACACACGCACACACACACACACCCACACACCCGGGGCGGATGGTGGGGGTTAGTTGTGGCGGTGGGGTGGGGGAAAGGGGTGTGTTAGGAAAAATGACTCGACAACCCAGTGTTTAAGATATGTTGCCAAAATCACTCCAAATAAGGTTTGGGTCGATCTTGACACACACAGAGATTCTCGGAAATTGTACTTTCTTCAGTGTGAATGTCAGCTTTGTGCACCGAGCCAGAAAACTAGTTGGTGGCGGATCGACTTTGTTATGGGCTGCGTCTACGTGCGTTCTTTCTACTCATGTCGTAAACATACAAATTGCAATCGGTAGTCAAATAGTGAAACTGAGAGAGAGAGAGAGAGAGAGAGAGAGAGAGAGAGAGAGAGAGAGAGAGAGAGAGAGAGAGAGAGAGATAAAGAGAGAGAGAGATAAAGAGAGAGAGCGAGAGAGAGAGAGTGAGAGAGAGAGAGTTTAAGAGAGAGAGAGATAAAGAGAGAGAGAGAGAGAGAGAGAGAGAGAGAGAGAGAGAGAGAGAGAGAGAGAGAGAAAGAAAGAGAATTGAATTGAATTGAATTGAAATTTATTTTACGAGGGTGACTGAATAAGCAATGCATACATGCTTCTTTTCATCCGGCGCTCGCCCATTGACGGGAAACAAACAAGAAGAAATAAAAGATAAGTTTAACAATAGTACAAATGACATATTTACCATAATTAACATGTCAAGCAACCAATAAGACATTTTAAGATGCATTAGGATTCTTTAGCAATGCTTGAAAATCCTATATAACAGGGAAATATGTGTTTGTAAAAAAAAAAAAAAGAAA
>NC_090252.1:40623216-40640716 GCF_037325665.1 Littorina saxatilis
TTAAATTGCCCTGGTTGTCGCATGTCAATACTATGTTAAATAAGTTGGGTCTATCATATTTATGGACAACTCAGAGTCTTGCCGTCTCAGGTTTTAAAAACGTTGTAAAACAAAGGCTAAGAGATCAATTCCTGCAGGAATGGAACACTGACGTGAATGCCAACAGCTTGTGTTTTAATTACAGAATATATAAAAAGGATTTTTGTCTGGAAAGGTATTTGCTTTGTTTGCCTAGGAAATTCCAAGTTAAATTAGCAAAGTTTAGAACAAGCAATCATAAGTTGCCAATACATCAGCACAGATTTGTTTAATGTTCCTAGAAATGAAAGATTGTGTGATATGTGCGATAAAAATGAATTAGGTGATGCGTTTCACTATTTGTTCATTTGTACCGACGAAAGTATAGTGTCTGAAAGAAGAAAATTAATTAGTCCTTATTACCGATCTCACCCAAATTGTTTAAAATATGAACAGTTAATGAATTGTAAATCTAAGATAAAACTAATGAAGCTAGCAAGATTTGTAGCCCACGTTATGATTTTACTATGTTAGCGTTACATCTAGTTTCTTTATTGGTATGTATATGTATGTAATACATGCTTTTGTTTTGTTTTGTGTTTTTACAAAAGATGCATGGCATAATGGTATTGCCAATTTATTTCGGCTGTATATTATCGTTGTCAGCTTAATGTATACATATTATCTGTCTGATCTCTTACCTGATTTTGTTAAACCTATTTTTCTTTTATTTTTGTTTGTATGTATGGAAGTGTATATTGCCAATTTATTTTGGTTGTATAGTATTGTTGTATTTGTCCGCTCAATTTGTATACATATATCAACTGTTTAATTTGTTACCTTTTTTTGTTAAAGTTATATGTTTGTTTCAAAGCCCTCTGGGCCCAAAACAATAAAATACTTGACTTGACTTGACTTGACTTGTTAGCAGCAACAAGAGTCCCGGGACCCAGGTGCGTGCGTGTGTGTGTATTCAGCCACCTGCACTTATGCCAGATTTACCGAGTTTTTTTTACATGCTTTTGGTGACACGGTGATGGAACATGATACCGTCTATGCAAATAAATGTAATCCGTGTCCCCGCCTGGATTCTAACCCGTGACCTTGGATCACAAGTCGAACGCTCTACCTACTGTGCTACCTGGCCCCCAATTGATCGACTCCTACATCATTAGGAATGGCATAACACAATAAATACTAAAAATAGATAAAGAAAACAACCTGTTCTGCATAGATCGCGAATTAAACTGTATGCCCGTACGTAAGAGTTGCCAGGTTATAGATTTTTGTGTGTGTTGTTGTTGTTGTTGTTGTTTTTGTTGTGGTTGTTGTTGTTGTGTTTACACCTGTTCCTTTGTCCCGTTGTGCTCTCACACCGCCCCGTCCCTGCACTCGCTGCTCAAACCACCTTTGAATTTCGTTCCGCTGCCAGACTTGTCGATTTAACAGACGCTCCAGATGTCGGGTCGCTGCGGTAGGCTACCCTCGGAAGATGACACTGCACTTCTGCTGAGTCACTTCGACGGTGTTCAGTAGTGGGTCTGTCCCGAGCTAACGGACGCAGCCCACTACCTACTATGCCCCCTACAAACGACATTGACTTTAAGTCGCGGAGCCAGTCTGAGTGAGCGTCCAGAGACTGCCAGACGGCCACCACGTCCCTCCGTCGATCCCACAGAACGTCACACGTTGAAGACTGACAGCAGAACTACTATTCAGGGAAGGATCGAACAGGAACACCGAGACCAAGGTCACCACGAGAGCTCCGGGCATGAAGGGCCACAAGAGCAAGGACAATTTATATTTTAGATGATTAATGAGATGAGGATGATTAAAATGATGATGCTTTGGATTTCCAATTTGGTTTAAGACTACGTGACAGGGCAGCACTCTACGCTTACTGTCATAATATATCCTGGTGTCAACAAGGCCCGAGAACTGCCGCACCTGCGGTGTTGGTCAGGTATACAGAACCTGAGCACCCTCAAAGTCGCATTCGTTAAGTGAATGACACTCGGCTGTGTGATCCCAGCCTTCCCATTGGAACCATAGCACTTCCACTCTGGGTAGGAGCCGACCGTAGCCCGAAAAACCCACATGACCCTGATGGGATTCGAACCCACGACCTCCCAGCCCGCAGCGCGATGCGCTAACCACTGCGCTACTGGGGCCGGTGTGTGTGTGTGAGAGAGAGAGAGAGAGAGAGAGAGAGAGAGAGAGAGAGAGAGAGTGTGTGTGTGTGTGTGTGTGTGTGTGTGTGTGTGTGTGTGTGTGTGTGTGTGTGTGTATGTGTGTCTGTCTGTGATGGATCAGTCACTGCTGTTGAAACACCTACATTTAGTCATGTAATTAAACAAATAAAAGCTCACTCAAATCTTCCACCCTGGGCCTAATTAAAGGCCAACATCCGCGGGAATTTTTCTCCTGGAGCGACCTAAACTTGAACCCGTCGCTATTCTTGCATGTCTGTTTACTTCGTGTTGCACGCAAAAATTGAGCGACTTCCTTGCCGCGTGGATTGACGAAGCTGTTTTATACTCGTGACTGAAAACACTGCAGTGCGTGCAGTTTTATTCTGTGGGTTCGACAGATTGACTAAATGTTGTAATTTCGCTTTCACGAATCAGGAACCGACAAGGAATAAGATGAAAGTGTTTTTAAATTGATTTCGACAATTTAATTTTGATAATAATTTTTATATTTTTAATTTTCAGAGCTTGTTTTTAATCCAAATATAACATATTTATATGTTTTTGGAATCAGAAAATGATGGAGAATAAGATGAACGTAAATTTGAATCGTTTTATACATTTTTTTTTTACAATTTTCAGATTTTTAATGACCAAAGTCATTAATTAATTTTTAAGCCACCAAGCTGAAATGCAATACCGAAGTCCGGGCTTCGTCGAAGATTACTTGACCAAAATTTCAACCAATTTGGTTGAAAAATGAGAGCGTGACAGTGCCGCCTCAACTTTCACGAAAAGCCGGATATGACGTCATCAAAGACATTTCTCCAAAAAAAGAAAAAAAAACGTTCGGGGATATCAATCCCAGGAACTCTCATGGAAAATTTCATAAAGATCGGTCCAGTAGTTTGGTCTCAATCGCTCTACACACCATATATCCGGCTTTTCGTGAAAGTTGAGGCGGCACTGTCACGCTCTCATTTTTCAATCAAATTGGTTGAAATTTTGGTCAAGTAAAAAATTTTTTTTTTATAAAACGATTCAAATTTACGTTCATCTTATTCTCCATCATTTTCTGATTCCAAAAACATATAAATATGTTATATTTGGATTAAAAACAAGCTCTGAAAATTAAAAATATAAAAAAAATAAATTGTCGAAATCAATTTAAAAACACTTTCATCTTATTCCTTGTCGGTTCCGGATTCCAAAAACATATAGATATGATATGTTTCGATTAAAAACACGCTCAGAAAGTTAAAACGAAGAGAGGTACAGAAAAGCGTGCTATCCTTCTCAGCTCAAGTACTACCCCGCTCTTCTTGTCAATTTCACTGCCTTTGCCATGAGCGGTGGACTGACGATGCTACGAGTATACCTCACGCCGGAACCTCGGCTGTACCCGCGGATAACCGCAGGCTCTGCAGACTGTTCACCGCAGACAGAAATTGTCAACACGAGTGGTGAGTGTCTGCAAAAAATCGTCTCTGCTTTCTCTAAAATGACATATCATTACAAAACTATTGTTTGTACTTCAACCTAAGGTATTATAGCACCCTACCATCGATTTAATTTTTTCCTTTCGTTCGTATGTGAAGGCTGAGCTTCGAGTATTTGTGCATTTCCTGTAAAAAGTGCCAAAATTCTGACTTTACACATTTATTACGGAAATCCAAGCTTATTAAACAAGTTGCAGAAGTCAGAATTTTGGGACTTTTTACAGGAACAGACCTGTTTACCCTTACGATTTTGGCGTAATTTATTACGATTTTCTGCAAAAAATACGCCATTCCGCTATCCGTGTCAAGACTACGATTTTCATAAATAAAAAAAAAAATAAAAAAATTAAATTTTTTTTTTATTTTTTTTTTTTATCAATTCACATGTTTGGCATTGTTTTTTCAATGGCAAAATGGGGTGAAAAAGCACAGGACTGACCAGAGATCATATCTGTCTGATGAGACGCTGGAGAGCCTTATTCTAGTGGTGAAGTCTCGCCCTCACTCATTCGGCAAGCGCAAGTACAGTAGAAAAGGGCTTGACACACTGAAAAAGGCCTACTACGAGCAAAAGAAAAAGAATCAGTGATGCATGTGCTTTTGATGTGATCTTCTTTGAAATTATGATGACTACAAAAACTGACTGATGTGTTTTGTTTGTGAATGATGGATATATGTGCATGATTGCGTTTCGCAGACACAGTTGTCATGTGCGTTGTAATTGGCGACGAATGCTGGATGATTACTATTTTTGTGCCAGGATTACTATTTTTGGGGCTGAGCATTACTCCAAAACACTTATGGGGGTAAACAGGTCTGCAGGAAATCCACAAATACTCGAAGCTCAGCCTTCACATACGAACGAAAGGAAAAAATTAAATCGATGATAGGGTGCTATAATACCTTAGGTTGAAGTACAAACAATAGTTTTGTAATGATATGTCATTTTAGAGAAAGCAGAGACGATTTTGTGCAGACACTCACCACTCGTGTTGACAATTTCTGTCTGCGGTGAACAGCCTGCAGAGCCTGCGGTTATCCGCGGGTACAGCCGAGGTTCCGGCGTGTATACGGTCTTGCTGAAAAATTGCATTGCGTTCCGTTTCATTCTGTGAGTTCGACAGCTACTTGACTAAATGTTGTATTTTCGCCTTACGCGACTTGTTTTTATATTTAGTCAAGTTTTGACTAAATATTTTAACATCGAGGGGGAATCGAAACGAGGGTCGTGGTGTATGTGCGTGTGTGTGTGTGTCTGTGTGTGTGTGTGTGTGTGTGTGTAGAGCGATTCAGACTAAACTACTGGACCGATCTTTATGAAATTTGACATGAGAGTTCCTGGGTATGAAATCCCCGAACGTTTTTTTCTTTTTTTTGATAAATGTCTTTGATGACGTCATATCCGGCTTTTCGTGAAAGTTGAGGCGGCACTGTCACGCCCTCATTTTTCAACCAAATTGGTTGAAATTTTGGTCAAATAATCTTCGACGAAGCCCGGACTTCGGTATTGCATTTCAGCTTGGTGGCTTAAAAATTAATCAATGACTTTGGTCATTAAAAATCTGAAAATTGTAAAAAAAATAAAAATTTATAAAACGATCCAAATTTACGTTTATCTTATTCTCCATCATTTGCTGATTCCACAAACATATAAATATGTTATATTCGGATTAAAAACAAGCTCTGAAAATTAAATATATAAAAATTATTACCAAAATTAAATTGTCGAAATCAATTTAAAAACACTTTCATCTTATTCCTTGTCGGTTCCTGATTCCAAAAACATATAGATATGATATGTTTGGATTAAAAACACGCTCAGAAAGTTAAAACAAAGAGAGGTACAGAAAAGCGTGCTATCCTTCTTAGCGCAACTACTACCCCGCTCTTCTTGTCAATTTCACTGCCTTTGCCATGAGCGGTGGACTGACGATGCTACGAGTATACGGTCTTGCTGAAAAATGGCATTGCGTTCAGTTTCATTCTGTGAGTTCGACAGCTACTTGACTAAATATTGTATTTTCGCCTTACGCGACTTGTTTCTTTTGTACATTCTCAGCAGAATTCTTTTAGTTCAACCCAATGTACTGCCCAGATAACATCTTGTTTACTGTCGGCGTTGTTTTCATGCATTGTACCACGTTCTATGATGTTTTGGATACATAAATAACAAGTCGCGTGAAGCGAAATTATAAAAAACGCTGGCGCTGGACCCGAGTACTCTTCAGACTGGCTCGCTCCCCCAGTATGAAAGTTTTTGTCTTGTGCACGTGGATTAAAAAAAATTTAATTTTTTTAAAAAATTTATTTTACACAATTAAAAAAATTATTAGAGTAAAATAAAACATTAAAACGTTCATAATAAACAATAGTAAACAAGAATTTAAAAAAAACCACAAAAAACATAGACCACACATGCCAGGAATCGAACCCGGATCACTTTGGCCATAGGCGGACGTGCTACGACAACTTTACTAGAGGTGTGCGTTTGAATCACTGTGTCCCTGTCGCTCTCTCTCGTGCTCTCTGTCTCTCTTTCAGTCTCACCGAGACAAAACACTGCATTGTAGTTTCTTTGCCGAGACCAAATCCCCACCCGCTGCTGCGCTGGCTTGCTTGCAAATCGTCTCGCATGCGATACGCATGCTTTTCTCGTGATCGGCGGTTCTTTTTGGCGAACTGCCTCGGGTTCAAGTTTAGGTCGCTCCAGGAGAAAAATTCCTGTGGATGTTGGCCTTTTAAAGGCGAACATCGGCAGGAATTTTTCTCGTGGAGCGACCTAAACTTGAACCCGTCGCTATTCTTGCATGTCTGTTTACTTCGTGTTGCACGCAAAAATTGAGCGACTTCCTTGCCGCGTGGATTGACGAAGCTGTTTTATTCTCGTGACTGAAAACACTGCAGTGCGTGCAGTTGTATTCTGTGGGTTCGACAGATCGGTCCAGTAGTTTGGTCTCAATCGCTCTACACACACACATACACACACAGGCACACACACACACACACATACACACACAGGCACACACACACACACACACACACACACTCACACACACACATGCACACACTAGCACACACACACACACGAACGCAGAAGAAGAATGGGTACTCATAACATTTTCCCGGTACTGTTGCAGTTGATTTCGTGATCTTCTACTGCTGTCCGGGGGGAAAACTTCATATTGCTGTGGTTGCAGTCGTGATTTTCTTACAATCTGCTGAAACGACATTCACAAGGTGCACAACGTCAGGTGTCATAGAGGGACAGCCAACAACTGTCACTTGTCACTTCCATGAAGACGTGCGGGTTTATGAACGTCACGTGAACGTCCTCAGATACGACCTTGATGGTCAGTCCTATGTACCCGGTAAGTGCCTTGAACTATAACAATTTCACCCCATTGGCTTTTTTATTAAACACGGGTGCTGGATTATGCTAAGTTTATATTAGTTTGGCCAACAAGGCAGTCTCACTTCGAATGGAAATGGTGATTCTATAAATTGTACCAACTTTTCGCCACCCACACACACACACACGCACGCACGTACGCACACACAGACACACACACACATACACACACACACACACACACACACACACACACACACACTGATACACACACTCACACACAAACACATAACTACCTATTCACAAACATTCATACACACGTACTCTGGCATCTTTGATTCCTGTTTCTCATCGAGCCAATCATTGCGCTCATGGAACAGCTCTTGGCAACGGTTTTCTGTCAGTCTTTCTGTTTGTCTCTGCAGAATTAGCATTGAAATGTTACTGGCAGGACGCTTTCGCGATCGCCCCAAAGTGTACAACAAGCAAAGGATTCGAGTTCAATGGCGAGTTGGGTGCAACTATGACTGTGGCGATCAGAAACGCGACAATGCAGCATGCTGGTGTATACATGTGTGCCTCTCTCCTCAACGGAAAGAGTGAATCAACATAACTGCACGTTGCATGTTAAAGGTAGTACTCTCTCTCTCTCTCTCTCTCTCTCTCTCTCTCTCTCTCTCTCTCTCTCTCTCTCTCTCTCTCTCTCTCTGTCTGTCTGTCTGTCTGTCTGTCTGTCTGTCTGTCTGTCTCTCTCTCTCTCTCTCTCTCTCTCTCTCTCTCTCTCTCTCTCTCTCTCTCTCTCTCTCTCTCCTTTTCTTTCTCGGGTGGGTAGTTTGGTTTACTGTATCCGATAGTTGTTAACAGCTATCGTGTTTTTTCGCATGGCAATAGGGTCGGACATAATTTTATGACGAGAACAACTATCATACGCCGAGACGAAGACGTTGCGCATTATACTTGTTCGAGTGGCGATAGGGTCGGATATTGTGACGAGGGAAATTATATTATACTTGTTCGAGTCAAAATATCCTACCCTATTGCCACGCCGGAAAACACAATAGCGTTTTTATTGTTATTCTGACGAGAGCAGACGAACTTTCTTTGCACATCCTTACTGCGCATAACACTACTGCCGCCCTCTCTCGGCCGGAAAACTCTGCGGAATTCGTGCTGAACACGTCACGTTTAATTGTGTGTGTGTTTTTAAATATAAAAACAAAACAAAAAACTTACATCGCGTAAGAGCGAACATGTTCATCTTTTTGTGTGTTTTTTTCGCCGTTTTTTTTTACTGTCCGAAAGTCCTTTTTTAAATGAGGTAAAGACGCACGCGCTCGTCTCACAGAGTTAATAAAGCTGGCGGTAACGTTCGCATGTCTTAGTTCGATTAGTGTAATTAATTATCATCTTTAGAGTTTGCAAGCATTGGTAAGTAAAAGTGCATGTCTTCGATTGTATGAGAGCGAGAGGAAAAACGTTTGCTCGAGTTGAACCGGAAACACCACGTGTGGTTGGTTTGTACAGAGACATAGATATGTCTCTGGTTTGTATAAAAATAAAGGATATTGAGCAACTTCCTTGGAAATATGGACCGATGATCGAAATGGGAGGTGTAAGACTTTCCAATCACAACCCCCGAATTCCCTCACGTGTCTACCAGAATAGCGATATTCTAGCATGATCTAATGAGATAACAACAAACACTGTATCTGTTGTATGCCTTGTTCTACATAAAAGACTCGTGAGGCGTTAGGCTTGTGAATGTGTGAATTGCATCGCGCTTTGAACTACATTTTGCACATAATTTATAAACTTTGAGCTTCCGATGTGACATTGATTGGTAGGTTGATATATCTTGTGAGTGATTTAAGAAACAGTAAATTAGTTAACAGATGGCTTGATTAATAGTACATTGATCGATCATTCAGTCATTCAATCATTCATTCAGTCAATCAATCAATCAGTCAGTCAGTAAGACAGTCAGTCTGTGAATGAATGAGTGAGTGAGTGAGTGAGTTAGTCACCAACTCACTCACTTACTCAGAGAGTCAGTCAGTTAGTCTGTCAGTCAATCAGCCATTTTCTTTTTACAGGGAAGGAAATATCATGCAAACACATATCTGTAGATGAGGGTGCTCCTGCTTCGCTGACATGCCTTTTCAACAGTGACTTGCGTTCAACAAGGGATGGTTTTTATGTTCGCTATTCTGCGAATAGGTCGTCTGATTATGGTGAGCAATTACTTGATTTTGTTTAAACCCCTTTATAGCACTGCTTGATTTGTACCTTTACTTGCTTGTTTCTTTATTTGCGTTATTATTGCAGACCTCGGAACTCATACGAGTTCACCGCATTTTGCCTAGAATACGATCAGCATGGTCAGTGAAACAAACAAACAAGTCGCGTCAGGCGAAATTACTACATTTAGTCAAGCTGTGGAACTCACAGAATGAAACTGAAAGCACTGCATTTTTTCACAATGACCCTAGTCCGCTGCTTGTACAAAACGGAGTGAAACTGACGAGCCTGTTTAGCGCGGTAGTGGTTTCGCTGTGCTGCATAGCACGTTTTCTGTACCTCTCTTCGCTTTAACTTTCTGAGCGTGTTTTTAATCCAAACATATCATATCTATCATATCTATCATATCGTCGAAGATTGCTTTACACAAATTTCAATCAATTTGATTGAAATATGAGGGTGTGATAATGCCGCCTCAACTTTTACAAAAAGCCGGATATGACGTCATCAAAGACATTTATCGAAAAAAATGTCTGGGGATATCATACCCAGGAACTCTCATGTAAAATTTCATAAAGATCGGTCCAGTAGTTTACTCTGAATCGCTCTACACACACACACACACCGGCACACAAACAGACACACACACATACACCGCGACCCTCGTCTCGATTCCCCCTCCATGTTAAAACATTTAGTCAAAACTTGACTAAATGTAAAAAGACTAGAACACTTTTTAGACTAATTTTCTTCACAAGCGCATCCTGAAGCCGATCCAGTTTTTTAACACATGGTTACGCTTTTTGACAGTTAACATTGCAAGCAGCATTTGTTTTAAGTATTGGTAAACATAATTAACGGTGCAAGTGACGCGTGCTATATAATTAAGCATGTTTGAATCATGGATGTTCAAATTCTGCGTGGAGTACGCTCATTTTTGCTGAAAATACACCAAATTGTTTGAGAAAACTCCAAAGTGCAATACGGGGGTTCCCAGGTCTGTAATTGCTTTGTTTGTGTTATTAATTTGTTGACATTTTGCCTGCGTTAGTGATCAACGAAGGAGCAAAATAATTGGTATGAGAAGAAATAATGTATAAAAAGGCAACTAATCGACAAAAATCGGATGTTAACAAGGGGGAACAAATATGCTGGCGAATGAGTACACAAAATAGTGAGCAAATGATTATAGGAATAGCACGTCCACATTTCGTAACTGTATGCTTTTCGCAGAAATAAACGTATGTGTCAACTGCATCCTTGTAAATATTGTCATTACATGGTATACCTTGATTTTTGGACTGCAACATCATTAAAGGGTAATGTTCTTTCCATAACACCAGATCATATCTTTATTATGCGTTTCTATTGTATTTCAGAATACATTCGTTACCTACATCTTCATTATCCTGTTATTCCTGCTTCTGATATGATTCATATATTACTGTGTCATTACAGATGACGTGGCTAGATGCAACTGGCTTAGGGACCAAAGAGAGGAACAGCCATTTTGCATCTCAAACCCCGGACATGACGTCACCGTTGCCAGCAATGGTCGTGAAGTGCGGATTGATATTCCTGCGGCGACACTTCGCGGACATGGCAACTACTTTTGTGACACAGTTGGTCTGAAGAAAGGAGTCACGGTTGAAACTTGTCAAGTTCGTCTCAGGCGTATGTATAATGAGCTAGCTCAATACCACACGTGTTTAAATTACGTATATGCTTAGCTTAAATGTAAAATGTGAAGTTATTCCAAAACCAAATAGACTACCAACGTTCCAAAACTCAAAAAACAAGAAAGCTATGTTATTGGCACGCTTAATTATTGACAATACAAAACGATATATCCCCGGATCTTTGACCCAGCGGTCTTTTAAGTGGACAGACAGACAGACAGACAGACAGACAGACAGAGAGACAGACAGACAGACAGACAGACAGACAGACAAACACTTGTTATACAGAAAGTAAACTTATTTGGTTGCCTCGCTTTTGTCTTCTAAGCGAGTTACTGGACAGTTTGTCAGATAATGTTACTTTCTGTGGAACAAGTGTTTGTCTGTCTGGGTCGTTGATAATTAAATGTCAACATTGCATTAACTTTAATTAATGTTTCATTCTTGTGGAGTTAGGTCTAGGCAGGCTGAAGCTGCATTGGGTTTTATTCTTTGAAGCAGTTTTGAATTTAAGGTTTATTGGTGTGCTTTACTGTGAATTTGTGAAACATTTGTTAAGTTCTGAACAGAGTACACCCAAATGTTAGCTTGATATCTTTGTTTGTACTTAAAGAGTGTTGTTATTCTCTTTGAGCTACAGTGAAATGTAGGTTAGCAGAGTAACGTTTGAATCAACAATGGACGGGTTCCTTGAAACAGGACACAATCTGTTAGCTGTTGCTTTTTGGGTCCAGCGGACCATTTAGGCCCAATCAGGACCCCAGGACACAATCTGAGTGATATGACATCAAAGCATGTTTTCTTAAGAAAGGTCTTTCCCTTTTGAGATCTGTGTTTACTCGTACAAAAATTATGTTTAATGATTTGTTGTTCATGTAAATGTCCATAATCGTGTGCGTGCATTGATTAATTGTTTATTTCAGAGAACACAACAACATCTCATCCCCTAATAACAAGATTAACATCAACTACAACCGCCTACAGGCACAAAGGATCTTTCCAAGAGAACCGTGCTACTGAACGAGCAGTACCAAGTAAGCCGCCCCACAAAATAAAAAGTACACATATTTGTGTATGCGTGGACATGTGTGTGTGTGTGTGTGTGTGTGTGTGTGTGTCCGTGAGCGCATGCGTGTGTGCGTGCATGCGTGTGAGACAGGCATACACAGTGAGAGAGGCAGAAAAAGGTTAAGAGAGAGGTTGAGAGAGAGGTTGAGAGAGAGGGAGGGAGAGAGAGAGAGAGAGAGAGAGAGAGAGAGAGAGAGAGAGAGAGAGAGAGAGAGAGAGAGAGAGAGAGAGAGAGAGAGAGAGAAGGGCTTTGTCTGTAGTTATCTTTGCTAACTATAGTGCAAAACTATCCGTACATTGTTTTCCAGATGACCTCGTCGAAAGTGCTAGCGCCGGAATTATGCTGGGGTATTCGTCACTCCTGATGTTCTTCTGCTTCTTCTGTGCCTGGCCTCATTATAGTGAAATAACATAAACATTGGGTAGAAGCTATCCTAGCTATTATCAAACCCGTCCATGAAGTGTTTACAAACATGAAAAACGTTAAGCACACGTCACATGTGTCCTGTCATTTGGAAGTACTCCAGTCAAACTCATCTGCCTCTCTCCAAGAAACTTACAATACACTTGTTTACCACTCTGTCAACAAAAGTTCAGTTTTGGATGCTTAGATCACAAAACTAGCAATCATAGCCAAACGTAACCACAGACTCGATCAAACAAAATAAAGAGAAAGACAATTGCATAACATTGTGGCGGGAGAGCCATGATTGCAAAAAAGTTTAATGTTTATAAGATTAAATGATTGAAGGTTCGGGACTGCCATGGCATGCAGAGTTCCCTCTGTCATGCTATCGCTGGCCCCAGCCTTTAAAACGAAGCATAATTGGTATCGAAACCAAAGCAGAAGGAAATTGATAGACGACGCAAGGGAAGTAATCCCACTTTCATTTTCCGTGTCGGCGGCCATATGTGTGGCGCTGACATGATTTACCGGCATAAGTTTGATTAAACATCAGTAAAGCTTGGCAAAGGTCAAGTTAAATGATGTAAGTATGGATACAAGTTGTTTTATGTGTGTGGTTGATAACGTAACATAAATTAGATGATCGATCGTCGTATTGGAAACAACGTTCGCTGGATAAAATTAGTCGGCCGATTGGAAAGGCTAGGAATTGTAAAAAATATACGGAGATGAATATTATTTTGATGTAGATAATACAATATGTGGAATAAATATGTTGGATTATTGGTAAATTATTGGTTGTGGTACTCAGTGAATTAGAAGATGAGGGAAAAGGGGCGGACTATGTTATTAGCGGAATATTTTACAAGTAGTTCGGTTGTGGTCGATTCGCTCTCAACCAATCTGTGTTGGGTCCGTGTTTCTGTTTAGGTTACCACGCAAACTGGTATAAAAGGCTGGGAAAGATTAATCCGAGGTAGGAAAGCGGACAAACACTCAAGTCCTTAATGGCTCAAAACCGTAGGACTTTTAATATTAATTTTAACTATCCGAGGTAGACTTCGCATTCTTTCTACGGGACAGTATAGGGAAAACACAGCGTAAAATAACTTAGAGAATCTTGCTATATTTTCATAAAGTCAGGACAGAATAGGAATAGCTAGCTTCAAAGGACAACCTCGCATGCTACTGGTTTGTTTACAAAAGTAAATAGGCGGAAGTTCCGTAGATAGTCAGAAGACAAACAACCGGACTGTTAGAGCGTCAGGTGACGTTTGATTGAACGGTTCTAAAATAGCTAGTTAAGTGGGGAATTAAACCTTAGGTGACCTGAGCAAACTCAGATAAGCTCCTTTTGGTGTCCCGTATGTTTTGCGTATGGTACTTCTAAAAGGAGGAAACTTGATAACTTGATTTAGGTATTAGGGACAAAATACTCCAGTAACGAACGGGGGATTTATCCGTCCGGTTCTTATTGAAGTTAAAATAGCAAAAGCAGAGGTCTTAGACTATCCTTACAATGTTCCATTAGGGAAGAACTGTTCTTCCACTTAGAGGTCCAAGCATTAAATAAGCTTTAGAGGTTTTCATAGTTAGTCAGTCAGTTGATAAAAGATTCTGTAGTGGATAAAATATAGCTAGCTTGATATGCGGAGTCTCACCTTAGAATATGATTTATTTGGGGATGGGAGATTTGGCGGCTTCATTTTTTGTATTACTTGCGCTTTTGATATTTGCCTTGTAAAGGTGACCCGGGATTTTGTATAACATTTGTATGCAACTTAAAAATATTGCGTAACTATTTCATGGAAAAGTATCCCCATGAAATTGGCTCCATTTATTCGTCTGAGTGATTTTTATTGTTCTGTGAGTCGTCGTTTCTGTTCGCAAGTATAGCCTGTTATTAGAAGGATAAGCCAAACCGGTGATTTTAGGTGAAAGAGGGTATTTGGGCGATAGACAGAGTTAGGGGTGCATGCACTAGGAGATACAAACACAACGCGAGGTAAGGCTAGACATCAAGAAAAAGAAGTAATAAGTGCACGCACTAGTCACCATATCTGTAAAGCTAAACAGAAGATTAGACATTTTCATTTCCAGTATTACAAAGATGTAACCTGTTTTATACCTACAACTTTCACGGTTTTCCGCCGGGTCGATAAATTTATAAATATCTGTAATAGGAAAACTGCTACAACATCTTTGAATTCACGGTCTTGTGTAATCATTATCTGGTCTGCAGTTCCCTGCTCGTACAATCGTTTCTTAGGTTCAGGGGCTACCAGTTACATTAAGTTACTTCCCTTGCTTTTTGATCAGGATGTACGAAGGATTAGTTCTCTTACTGTCATCTGCAAATTTAACAAAAATACCGGAGTATTCGCACTGTACGTGTTGTGATTTTTTTTTTTTAAAGATATTTAGTTTATACTTTCAAAATGATTCAGAATAGTTTAAAGTGTGCTGGGACCTATTTCAACGTCCTGTGCTGTCATTGTGCACACTTGTAGCACTTGTGCGTATCATTCCAACAGTCCTTCTATATTTGGTATTCCATTGTGTATGCAAAAACATCGTTTACAGACAAATCATCCGAATATGTTTGCAGAATGTCCAGTATAGACGATGTTGTAATCATAACTCATGTTTACCCTTTTTGTTCCCTGTGGTAAACTCATTTTACTTACAATGTGTACACATCACGTGTGGGGACTCGAAGTCATTGTGTGTGTGCCTATGACACCTCACACACGTATACCTTATCCTATCCTTCATTACATTTTTTAAAATACAAATTGATTTTTAAAAGTTAATTGCATCTGCTGGTGGCGGCTTAACGATTACTGCTGCTCCCGAAATACTGACTTACACGAAGTTCTCTTTCGTTCATCAAATGATAAGGTACGATAATGTAAGATCCTGTGTTATTTGTTTTGGTTTTGATTTGTAACGTTTTTGCAACTTAATACATGACTATTTTCTGTGTGCAACTTCGGTAATCCAAATCAACATTTAGAAGACGTTGGTTGATGCAATTACCTATTTGTCATATCAATACTACACATTTTCTACACTCCAAATAAATGACATCATCGCATGTTCACACTATTGCTAAACTCCTTCAACAGACAAAATAAATATATTTACTTAAACGTGCTGATAATAACTCCAAAATATACAATAAAAAACCGTTTGTAATCATATGTGGAAGTTTGCACCCAGCCAATCACAACAGCACTTACCAAGATCAAGTGATATGTGTGACACTATTTCCTGTCCTAGCATCCGCTGTTGTTTTCCGGCCCTCACTATGACACTGAACTACTGATGCTGATAAAATTGTAAACTAAAGCCCAATCTTTCATTAATTAACTGTAACTGTGACAGTGAACACGATACAACCATGGCGCTGCTTTGGCTCTGGGTTTTTGTAGTTTTCTTCTTGAAATGGCAGTCTCCGCAAGCCTTTGGAGATGAAAAATGTACGTATTATACTACACACTCACACACTTACAAATACACACATACACACACACACACACACACACACACACATACACACACACACACACACACACACACACACACACACACACACACACACATATACATGCATGCACACACGCACACACACACAGACACACACACACACATACCCCACGCACACACACACACAAACAAGCAATCACACACACAAACACACACACACACACACACGCACATACACGCACACACACGCCCACACACGCCCACACACACATAGTTTGAAATGTTGAACACATAATTGAATTGATTGTCAGCGCGTTTCAGAAAATGCATTACATTCTTTTTAATCTAAACAACGAAGTGACTCTGGTAAGATGAACAAAGTTAAATGACTTTCGTTTGTGCATTGTTGATGGTGAATGCATGTTAATTTATTTTTAATATACTTTCTTATGTGATAACCGATGTGCTGTATTTTCTCAGTTTTGCTGATGTTATACGCTTGGTACATATATTTACTCATTTTCTTTAAATAACATGTGATAACATTACTTCATAGCTAAGCACATGATTTTACCTATGGCACAACACAAATCTCTAGCCTCCCTCTCTGAGATGTGTTTGAAGACAGACTGTTAAAAGAGAATAAATGTATGTACATAATTATGATAGAATATTGATGTATGAATT
This sequence comes from Littorina saxatilis, assembly GCF_037325665.1. Lineage (NCBI taxonomy): Eukaryota > Metazoa > Mollusca > Gastropoda > Littorinimorpha > Littorinidae > Littorina > Littorina saxatilis. Next base: position 40,639,839 of record NC_090252.1, read on the forward strand.
GAAGAAATGTATAAGAACACAAGAATGTATGAATGACAAAGAACAAATGTTTAATTTTGAATGTTTTATGTATGTTTTATTACGGACACAAAAGCTCAGCAATGCAATTTCTCTTTTAGAGATTAATAAAGTTATTGTATTGTATTGTATTGTATTGTAAAAAAACAAAGGACAAAGCTTTTAACGTTGTTAATCTTACCACAGTCACTTCGTTGTTTAGCTGAGTACAGTAATCCTTTGATTTTTTTTTTAATCTGTTTTAATGTAAAATGAGTTATTCGCCCATTTTATTGCATAGAAAATAACCCACTTCAAGAATCTTTTATGAATGACATAAATCAACATGTATGTCGTACCAAACCAATTTATTTTATTTTTTATGTTTTATATTTTGTTTATGATCTACCAAACCAGCGTTTGCAAATAGACACTGTAGTAACTAAAATTGGGGTAATTACGTATACAATTGTTTTCTAAAAAAACAAACCCGATCAATTCATTTTGTAATTTGTATTTTTGTCTGCATGTCTCATAAACAATGCCTTTCATGACAATAGATTATACTCGTAACAAGTATATAATCGTACTCGTAAAATCACACTCACCCTCATCATGTCTTATATACTCTCCCAACAAAGAAACTTGACACAGGTAAACATTGCTTTTAAAAAAAAATATGTTAAAGGAAAGCACCAGCGAGATAAAAACGGACATACACGTACAATTCCACTAGTGCAAAAAAACAAACACGAGTGTACGTTGAAGTTTCAGCCCATAAACGCAAAAAGAAGAAGAAGAAGAAGAAGAAGAAGAAGAAGAAGAAGAACAAGAACAAGAACAAGAACAAGAACAAGAAGAAGAAGAAGAAGAAGAAGATA
>NC_090252.1:40645716-40648216 GCF_037325665.1 Littorina saxatilis
ATGGCTCTATCTGACCAGGTACGGATATATTCGCTCAGACTGTTACACGCCCTGGATCGTGGAACGCCTATTTGTGTCCACCGCAGACGCTACACACGGTTATGTCCCCCGCACGCGGAAGCAGAGTTGATATATCGTAAAAGAATTGCCCTGTGAAGGTATTTTATGGCAGATCACATTATTTATTATAGATATTCAGAAGAAGAATTACCTAGGCTATAAGTACAATATTTTACTGGTTGTGTACTCGTGAACAGTGGCGTTCGATTTTCTGCCGAAGTCCGTGAACATTACGCAGAGAGGTCTTAATTTCTTACAAATTAACCCAGAACTGCCAGTTCAATCACTATTCTAATACTCACAGTTCAATCTTCGATACCTGGCAGATTTGTATGCGCGTTTTGGGGCACCAGCATCGCGGATAAGCTGCTCTAATCTAGCGTTATTTTGTGGTACTCGATTCTCAGTGGGTAAGGTCCCCCGCAGACACCAGATAAGGTCCCCCGCATTTTTGACCAAGCTGCGGGGGATCTTACCCCGCCAAATTTCACTGTTGATCTTTGTACCCATCGTGAGTCTAAACTACACTAAGCTGAAACTTAAAAATGGAAAGCAGTATTCACAAGTAGTTAGACTTTGACAAGCAAGAAGATTTAAGCCCTTTTGTTGACCGTGCTTTGTGTTATTGTATCATTTTTAACGTGGGGGACAGTATTTCTGACCTGTCTTGGTAAAATTTCTTCTCTTGTGTAGTACACGAGAGTATAAATGGTAAGAAAACTGCCTTATCCAATGCACAAAAAAATACCGGTCAGTATGATATAAACTTCAATACAAAAAAGTCTGGTTATCTACTATTTTAAGGTATTATTTTGGAGACACCTACCATGTAGTTGGTCTTGCGGGGGACATAATCGTGTGTAGCGCCTGCGGTGGACACAACTAGGCGTTCCACGATCCAGGGCGTGTGTTAGCTTCAGTCGCTTCCTGTAACGTCGATCTAACGCCTGCATTCCAGCGTGTTGATACACAGTTCCTACACAGCTACTATAATTCCGAGTGACCTGCTGCAGCACAGCTTGTCTCGGCTAAAAAAAAAAGGTCAACATAGGTGGGGTAGAAAGTGTTAAGAGATAATAGCAACAGACATGGTAGACAATTACAGGTTACACTTCGGTACCAGAAGACTGATGTAAGATGTTGTTTTAGTAGTAGCGTGAAGACATTACTGCATGTAGGTCCTCGTGTGCAGCTTTAAGAGGTAGATATGTGAACGTTGAGGACAACAATACATTCTAGATTTGTTTTTCTTTACAATATTATGTAAAACAATCTTACTCTTCTGCCAGGCAAACCAGAGTTTACACAACGTGAAGCAGTCCCAACGACAATTATACCTGGGGAAAATGCGATCCTTTCTTTTCCTTTCCGAGCCCCTTCTAAATCAGACTTGGATTGCCAGATCATAAAACTCACATCACATGAGTCAACAACCACCAAAGGACGAGACGCAACAAATATAGACACGAAGAATATGCACCACTGCAAAGAGTAAGTGTCGTTTTATTTGAACTCTGGTTTTCAAGGTGTGTGTTCGTGGGTGGGTATATTTGTGAACATTTCAGATAATGCGTGTTTTGAGACACGCTGAGACTCCACACACTGACTCATGTGTGTGTGTGTGTGTGTGTGTGTGTGTGTGTGTGTGTGCGTGTGTGCGTGTGTGTGTGTGTGTGTGTGTGTGTATGTGTGTGTAATGTGTGTTTGTCTGTGTGTGTGTGTGTGTGTATGTACGTGTGTGTGGGGTGTGTGTGTGTGTGTGTGTGTGTGTGTGTGTGCATGTGTCCGTGCGTTCGTGCGCGTGCGTGCGTGTGTGTGTGTGTGTGTGTGTGTGCGTGCTTGCGTGCGTGCGTGTGTGCGTATGTGTGTATGTGTGTGTGAGTGTGTGTGTATGTGCTAAAACGGCTTTAAACATTAATATTTCTTTTCTCAGGAAAGTGACTGGCATGCCACCGAACCTTACGCTAGAATTTGTCTTTGAATCAACGGTAACGAACAACTCTGAGGGAAGATGGCTGCTTACCTTGCGGAACAGCGAAGGAGAAGACCATGTGCAGTTTATTGTTATACACAGTGACGGTAACAGATGCGGTTTTAGTTGTTTCTCTGTGGTATGTTTTGTTTATTTGTTATTAGTGATACCATATTTTTTGTGTTTTGTGCTATGATATGAAATGTTACGGTTGTACCATGTGTGTGTGTGTATGTGTGTGTGTGTGTGTGTGTGTGTGTGTGTGTGTGTGTGTGTGTGTGTGTGTGTGTGTGTGTGTGTGTGTGTGTGTGTGCGTGCGTGTGTTGATATGTGTAGGTGGTCATCATTATTATCATTATCAGTTCGCTGAATCTTCGCGGCGTGAATTGCACAAGGACCGCTATTTCCTCGCCCCACTCACCAATTCTAATGTCTAAGAAACGGGGACAGGTCACGTGAGAACGACAA
>NC_090252.1:40653216-40658216 GCF_037325665.1 Littorina saxatilis
CCCCAGAATGATGACTACTATCTTCATCCCGTTTCGGACGTTGTGCATAGCCGCTCACGAACCCAGAATAACGACGACTACCTTCACCCAATGTCAGACGTTTTGCCAAGCCTGCTACCCCAGAATGATGACGACTACCTTCTGCCTATCTCTAAAGTTTTGCCTAACCTGCTACCCAAGGATGATGACGACTACCTTCTGCCCATATCGGACGCTTTATCTCATTACGCACGACCCCCAACAGCTGACAATTATCTTCATCCGATTTACGACATTTCCCCTAAACGTTCAGCATCCTTCCACCCAAAATCTAACCGCTCACGACCTCAAAACGACGATTATCTTCACCCTCCGAAGACTTCAGATCCGACTAAACCTCACTCCATCTCTCAGGAAGACTATTACATCTTTCCAGACTCTGACAATTTCAGGCCCTCTTCCAGTAAAATTGATTCGGACACACCAATTGTTTTTGTTAATCCTGAACAACCAGTCTTGGGAAGTAAGGACTGAACAAGAGTGTGCATATGATATGGACTGAACAAGACTGTACAAATGATAAGGACTGAACAAGAGTGTGCATATGATACGTACTGAACAAGAGTGTACATATGATAACGATAGAACGAGAGTGTGCATATGATACGTACTGAACAAGAGTGTACATATGTTAAGGACTGAACAAGAGTGTACATAGTATAAGGACTGAACAAGATATTGCATATGGTAAGGACTGAACAAGATAGTACATATGATAAGGACTGAACAAGAGTGTACATAGTATAAGGACTGAACAAGATATTGCATAATGGTAAGGACTGAACACGAGATTACATTTAATAAGGACTGAACAAGAGTGTACATATGATAGGTACTGAACACGACTGTACATATGATAAAGACTGAACAAAAGTGTACATATGATAAGGATTGAACAAGAGTGTAAATATGATAAGGACTGTACAATAGTGTACATATGGTAAGGACAGAACAAGAGTGTACATATGATAAAGACAGAATGAAAGTGGACATTTCATGACGACAGAATATAAGAGTGTCTATATTATAACAACCGAACACAAATGCAATGTATTATGATAACGACATATCGAGAGTGTACGTATTATTGGAAAAGACGTCAGTTGCCACAGTCATCAATCTGTAAAGCACGATATTTTAAGAGCATGATGAATTGTATATAGGTCCTTTTTTTTTAAATGATCCTCTGGTTGCTGCTTCCAAACGTTTCTTTTAATTAAGCAATCATATTACTCTGGCACACACGGTTTGATCCAAGCTGTTGTTACGTGTTTGAAAGAATGATTCTATGCTTATATCATTGTGACATTGGATTCTGTACAAATCGTTTACGTAATCACCTACACTGTGTAATATAAGGTCTGTTTGTCTTCCATGTGTATGTATATTTTAAAAGTAGTACATTTGAATGTGTACGTACTTTGAATGTCACTGCAACTTGTATTGTTCACACAGCTTGTTGGTAAATGTTTGTAACTTTGCTAATGATTTCATTGTTTCATTGCACGAAACAATGGGACTGCTATGACAAAGTAGTTTCTTAAAAAAAAAAACACCAATATATATACTGTTTCATGGCGACTGCTGTGCAGACACACTTGTTTACCTAACTGATTAATGCAATGTGATTGTCAGAATTATTAATGAATTAATGACAGACCAGTGTGTCTGCACATGCACAGCAGTTGACATGAAACATTATTTAATTCAAACAAACAGATACAAACAGTAGTTGTCTATGTCTCATTGGTTCATATTAAATGTTTGTCTTTTCATTTCACACTGGTTTTTTTTCTTTTTTTTTTCTTTTTCTCTTTTTCTTTTTTTATCAAACTTTACATGAACAAACATTCTTGTGTCAAAATAGTAAACGTTCCATGAAAAAACATTCTTGTAGTGTCAAGAATATCAAACGTTCCATGAACAAACATTCTTGTAGTGTCAAAATATCAAAGGTTCCATGAACAATCTTCACCTCATCTCGACTTATACAGTACTCAGTCTTCTAATGTACGTTTCATTTTCCAATATACTATTCAAATCGTATCTATCACCATACTTATATTTACTAATACACATTTTTGCAATCAAAATAATGGGATTAATTACCTTATTATTTTGGCATATATTACTAGGTTGATAACCAAACAGGACATCGTGTTCTGAAAGGTGCACATTTAATCCTGTATTTCTACAAATATAATGGACAACATTTTCCCAAAAACTGGCCATTTCTTACACTGCCAAAAAAAGTGTTCAACATAATCAATGTGTTTACAAAATGTACATAATTTTGTTTCTCTAATTTTCATTTTATTTAATAATATATTCGTGGGATAAATATTATGTAATATTTTCCATTGTAACAATCTCAATCTTTCTTCTTTTGTACATTCGCTTGCTAACAGCCAATAACTGTGATCTAGTTTAACCTGATATTTATGTAACCAAAATGTAACAGCGCAAGGCTCGCTCGCTTTAGACTGGACTATCAGCATGCGAAACTTTCTCGCGGAGGGGTTAATGATCACAGGGTTCCGCGTGTCAAGGTCATTATTGTGTTCGCCTGCTCGCGGGCTGGCTGTGTTTTTGCGAAGTGCAAGCGCTCGCACAGCGGTCTTCATTGCGCCGTACTCAAAAAATCTAGAGGGACTGTATCCTATCTTTGTGCACAGCTGGTTAAAAGGAATCATATCTCCGTTAACCCAAATATCGGATTTTGATTGCTAATAATTCTACAGCAAGCACGAAGGCCAAAGGTGAGAGGGGACATCCCTGACGGATTCCGGAACTCACACTTATTCAGTCTTCCGAAATCAAACCCATATAATTTATGCAACTCGTGTTGTTTGTAATTACAACTTCAATCCATTTCACAAATTTTTCGCCAAAACCAAATTGTTTAAAGGACCAGACCACATAGTCTTTTGAGATGGAATCGTAGGCTCAGGCGTAGTCAAGGGCAAGTAATATACCTGGTTGATTTCTTTCATTAGCGTAATTAATGACATCATCGATTAATCTAATCAAGTTACTTGCCTTTCTTCCCTTAATGAATCCTGTCTGATCTTCTGACACGAGGTCAGAAATAACACCAGATAAGCGCTGCGATAAACATTTTGCCAGCATTTTATAATCTGTATTGGTTACAGATATAGGTCTCCAATTCTTAAGGCTATCTCTCGGCAAATCTTTACCCTTATGAATCAACGTGATAACTGCTCTTTTCTGAGTATCTGACAACTCACCGACTCTAACATTTAATGCACTTTGAAGGGAATTAACCACCATCAATTTTACTTTTGGCCTAACAAATGTCATGAAACTTGTAGTCAATCCGTCTAAACCTGGTGACGAACCATTTTTTAATAAATACAGCGCCCTGCTGAATTCAAACACGGTAAAATCAGTTTCCAAAACATATTTTTGTTCGTCATTTAACTGAGGAATATTTAAATTAAGAACTTTACTTTCAGCATCCTCCTCAACAAAATTCCCATTTTTATCAAACACGTTATTGTAAAATCTCACTTGCTCCTGTAAAATTCCTTTTTGCGTCGTTATCTGAGAGCCATTTTCATCAATTAATCTGTCCATAAATTTTAAATTAGCTTTCACTTTTTCCATATTTAAAAAATATTTTGTATTCTTTTCACCTTCTTCGATATATTTTTCACGGGATCGAATTTGAGCACTCTTTGCCTTTTGAACATCATATATTTCCAACTTTGCTTTTAATTTTTCCCTTTCAACAATAAATGTTGAATTTTCAGGGTGCCTGGATATCTGTTTATCTAAGTGATTCAAATCCTTTTGCATTTGTTGTTGATCTTCAACTATTTGCCGTTTTTTACATTTACTATAATCAATAGAAAATTCTTTAATTTTTATTTTACAGAGGTCCCATTTAACTTGTGAATCAATCTCAAGATACTCGTTGTCATAATTCTCCAAAAAGGTGTTTAAACCTTCAACAAACACTCTATCTTTCAATAAACTGTCGTTAAATTTCCAGTATGACGGGCCTCTCTCCATATGAGTCAGACTGTATTTCATTCTAACCATTCTATGGTCGCTCTGGGCAACGGATTGAATTTCGCACTCATGTGCACGATTTAAAATGTTATCCGACACAAGTATATAATCCAATCTTCTTGCTATGAAAGGAGTTTTCCGGTACCATGTAAACTCCTTGTCGTCTCCATGTGCCAAACGCCACAAATCGTTTAATGCAAATTTAGTCAACATCGTCTTAAACATTTCAACATCTGTGTTGTTGTGCTTTCCGCCGATTATGATATATAATTGATTATCAAGTACACAATTAAAATCTGCACAGACAATTTTTTCTCATAAATTCGCTCATTTAGACAGTTGGAGAGGAATTCGTAAAAAACCCTTTTCTCATGAACTTCATTTGGACTGTAAACGTTAAAAATATATATACTTTCTTCATCTGCGTGGATTTCCAATTCAAGCACTCTTTTAGATTTTACAACACATGCAACGTCATAAGGAAAGGATTTTTTCACTAAAATGACTTGCCCAAGACTATGGCTGGTAGAGGAAACGTGGAAGATTTTCCCTCCCCATTCCCTTTCCCACTGTTCAACGTCACTGTCTGTTATGTAGGTTTCCTGCAAACATACAATATCAAATTCTTTCTTTTTAGAATTATAAAAAAATAGTTTTGCGTTTGGTCCTGTTCCGTAAACCATGTATGTTTATCGAACAAACTGATAAAGCCGCCATGGCGAAGGTAGATTACATATTGTTGAAATCGCGATCAAAATTCAGAGTCCGTGGGGCAAGCCAGGGTGGAAGAAAAACAAAAACACATACGGTCAAGACACAAGGTCGAGGCGCGTGTCAACCCCACACGCTGTGCGGAGTGTTTTCGTCACGGTCTTCGCACACACTTTCTATGTCAGAGTTGTCAACATTGGCTGAGTCTGTTTTCT
>NC_090252.1:40663216-40755716 GCF_037325665.1 Littorina saxatilis
CAAACTTAGATAAACTCCTTTTGGTGTCCCGTCTGTTTTGCGTATGGTACTTCTAAAAGGGGGAAACTTGATTTAGGTATTAGGGACAAAATACTTTAGTAACGAACGGGGGATTTATCCGTCCGGTTCTTATTGAAGGTAAAATAGCAAAAGCAGAGATCTTAGACTATCCTTACAATGTTCCATTAGGGAAGAACTGTTCTTTCACTTAGAGGTCCAAGAATTAAATAGGCTTTAGAGGTTTTCATAGTTAGTCAGTCAGTTGACAAACGATCCTGTAGTGGATGAAATGTAGCTAGCTTGATATGCGGAGTCTCACCTTAGAATAGGATTTATTTGGGAATGGGAGATTAGGCGGCTTCATTATTTTGTATTACTTGCGCTTTTGATATTTGCCTTGTAAAGGCGACCCGGGATTTTGTATAACATTTGTATGCAACTTTAAAATATTGCGTAACTATTTCATGGAAAAGTAACCCCAAGAAATTGGCTCCATGTATTCGTCTGAGTGATTTTTATTGTTCTGTGAGTCGTCGTTTCTGTTCGCAAGCATAGCCTTTTATTAAAAAGATAAGCCAAACCGGTGATGTTAGGCCAAAGAGGGTATTTGGGCGATAGACAGAGTTAGGGGTGCATGCACTAGGAGATACAAACACATCGCAGGGTAAGGCTAGACATCAAGAAAAAGAAGTAATAAGTGCACGCACTAGTCACCATATCTGTAAAGCTAAACAGAAGATTAGACATTTTCATTTCCAGTATTACAAAGATGTAACCTGTTTTATACCAACAACTTTCACGGTTTTCCGCCGGGTCGATGAATTTATAAATATCTGTAATAGGAAAACTGCTACAACATCTTTGAATTCACGGTCTTGTGTAATCATTATCTGGTCTGCAGTTCCCAACTCGTACAATCGTTTCTTAGGTTCAGGGGCTACCAGTTACATTAAGTTACTTCCCTTGCTTTTTGATCAGGATGTACGAAGGATTACTTCTCTTACTGTCATCTGCAAATGTAAAAAAAAATACCGGAGTATTCGCACTGTACGTGTTGTGATTTGTTTGATTTTTTAAAAAAGATATATAGTATATATTTTCAAAATGATTCACAATAGTTTAAAGTGTGCTGGGACCTACTTCAACGTCCTGTGCTACCATTGTGCACACTTGTAGCACTTGTGCGTATCATTCCAACAGTCGTTCTAAATTTGGTGTTCCATTGTGTATGCAATAACATCGTTTACAAATCATCCCAATATGTTTGCAGAATGTCCAGTATAGACGATTTTGTAATCATAACTCATGTTTACCCTTTTTGTTCCCTGTGGTAAACTCATTTTACTTACAATGTGTACACATCACGTGTGGGGACTCGAAGTCATTGTGTGTGTGCGTATGAAAACTCACACACGTATACCTTATTCTATCCTTCATTACATTTTTTTTAAATACAAATTGATTTTTAAAAGGTAATTGCATCTGCTGGTGGCGGCTTAACGATTACTGCTGCTCCTGAAATACTGACTTAGACGAATTTCTCTTTCGTTCATCAAGTGATAAGGTACGATAATGTAATATCCTGTGTTATTTGTTTTGGTTTTGATTTGTAACGTTTTTGCAACTTAATACATGATTATTTTATGTGTGCAACTTCGGAAATCCAAATCAACATTCAGAAGACGTTGGTTAATGCAATTAACTATATGTCATATCAATACTACACATTTGCTACATTCCAAATAAATTACATCATCGCATGTTCACACTATTGCTAAACTCCTTCAACAGACAAAATAAATATATGTGACCCTCCACCACGGAATGAGTCGCATGTCACCTTTTCATGATTTTCATTTTTTTACATTTTCTTAAAGAAGTTTTTATTCTCTATCCAGTGGTGAAAACCGCTTTACAAAAGAGTGAACACTTTTCGAGTTATAAGCATGTGACTATGGTGACCCTCACACTGTTACTGGACACCCCCGGACTTATATTATGCCTAGCGTAGAACCGCGTGAGGTGACATGCGACTCATTTCGTGGTGGAGGGTCACATATTTACTGAAATGTGTTGATAATAACTCCAACATATACAATAAAAAAAACGTTTGTAATCATACGGGGAAGTTTGCACCCAGAAAATCACAACAGCACTTACCAAGATCAAGAGATATGTGTGACACTATTTCCTATCCTAGCATCCGCTGTTGTTTTCCGGCCCTCACTATGACACTGAACTACTGATGCTGATAAAATTGTAAACTAAAGCCCAATCTTTCATTAATTAACTGTTAATGTGACAGTGAACACGATACAACCATGGCGCTGCGTTGGCTCTGGGTTTTCGTAGTTTTCTTCTTGAAATGGCAGTCTCCGCAAGCCTTTGCAGATGAAAAATGTACGTATTATACTACACACTCACACACTTACAAATACACACATACACATACACACACACACACACACACACACACATATACATGCATGCACACACGCACACACACACCCCACACACACACGCACACAAACAATCACACACACACACACACACATACACGCACACACACGCCCCCCCACGCACACACACACACAAACAAACAATCACACACACACACACACACACACACACATACACGCACACACACGCCCATACACACATAGTTTGAAATGTTGAACACATAATTGAATTGATTGTCAGCGCGTTTCAGACAATGCATTACATTTTTTATAATATTAACAACGAAGCTTTTAACTTTGTTCATCTTACCACAGTCACTTCGTTGTTTAGGTGAGCACAGTAATCCTTTGTTTTTTTTTATCTGTTTTAATGTAAAATGAGTTATTCGCCCATTTTGTTGCATAGAAAATAGCCAACTTCAAAAATCTTTTATGAATGACATAAATCAACCTGTATGACGTACCAAACCAATTAATTTTAATTTTTCTGTATTTTAATTGTGTTATGATGTACCAAACCAGCGTTTGCAAATAAACACTCTAGTAACTAAAATTGGGGTAATTACGTATACAATTGTTTCCTAAAAAAAAAAGGAACGATCAATTCATTTTGTATTTTGTATTTTTGTCTGCGTGTCTCATAAAGAATGCCTTTCATGACAATAGATTATACTGGTAACAAGTATATAATCGTACTCGTAAAATCACACTCACCCTCATCGTGTCTTATATACTCTCCTAACAAAGAAACTTGACACAGGTAAACATTGATTTTGTTAAAATATGTTAGAGGAAAGCACCAGCGAGATAAAAACGGTCATACACGTACAATTCCACTAGTGCAAAAATAAAAACACGAGTGTACGTTGAAGTTTCAGCCCATAAACGCAAAAGAAGAAGAAGAAGAAGAAGAAGAAGAAGAAGAAGAAGAAGAAGAAGAAGAAGAAGAAGAAATATTCTATGCAATATCAGAAGATGATCATGTGTGTTATATGTGTGTATGTGTGGCTGTGTGTGAGTGTGTGTGTGTGTGTGTCTGTGTGTGTCTGTGTCTATGTGTCTGTTCGTGAGAGAGCGAGTGTGTGTGTGTGTGTGTGTGTGTGTGTTTTGTCTGTCTTCCTGTCTGTCTGTCTGTCTGTCTGTCTGTCTGTCTATCTGTCTGTATGTCTGTCTGTCTGTCTCCCCTGACTGTGTTTGTCTCTCTGACTGTGTTTGTCTCTCTGACTGTGTTTGTCTCTCTGACTGTGTCTGTCTCTCTGTCTGTCTGTCTCTCTGACTGTCTGTCTCTCTGACTGTGTCTGTCTCTCTGGCTGTCTGTCTCTCTGACTGTGTCTGTCTCTCTGGCTGTCTGTCTCTCTGACTGTGTCTGTCTCTCTGACTGTGTCTGTCTCTCTGTCTGTCTGTCTCTCTGACTGTGTCTGTCTCTCTGTCTGTCTGTCTCTCTGACTGTGTCTGTCTCTCTGACTGTGTCTGTCTCTCTGACTGTGTCTGTCTCTCTGACTGTCTGTCTCTCTGGCTGTCTGTCTCTCTGACTGTGTCTGTCTCTCTGGCTGTCTGTCTCTCTGGCTGTCTGTCTCTCTGGCTGTCTGTCTCTCTGACTGTGTCTGTCTCTCTGGCTGTGTCTGTCTCTCTGGCTGTCTGTCTCTCTGGCTGTCTGTCTCTCTGGCTGTCTGTCTCTCTGGCTGTGTCTGTCTCTCTGACTGTGTCTGTCTCTCTGGCTGTCTGTCTCTCTGACTGTGTTTGTCTCTCTGTCTCTCTGTCTGTCTGTCTCTCTGACTGTGTTTGTCTCTCTGACTGTGTGTCTGTCTCTCTGACTGTGTCTGTCTCTCTGACTGTGTCTGTCTCTCTGACTGTGTCTGTCTCTCTGACTGTGTCTGTCTCTCTGTCTGTCTGTCTCTCTGACTGTGTGTCTGTCTCTCTAACTGTGTCTGTCTCTCTGTCTGTCTGTCTCTCTGGCGGTGTCTGTCTCTCTGACTGTGTCTGTCTCTCTGGCTGTGTCTGTCTCTCTGGCTGTCTGTCTCTCTGGCTGTCTGTCTCTCTGACTGTGTCTGTCTCTCTGGCTGTCTGTCTCTCTGGCGGTGTCTGTCTCTCTGACTGTGTCTGTCTCTCTGGCTGTCTGTCTCTCTGGCGGTGTCTGTCTCTCTGACTGTGTCTGTCTCTCTGGCTGTGTCTGTCTCTCTGGCTGTCTGTCTCTCTGACTGTGTGTCTGTCTCTCTAACTGTGTCTGTCTCTCTGTCTGTCTGTCTCTCTGGCTGTCTGTCTCTCTGACTGTCTGTCTCTCTGACTGTGTCTGTCTCTCTGGCTGTCTGTCTCTCTGGCTGTCTGTCTCTCTGACTGTGTCTGTCTCTCTGGCTGTCTGTCTCTCTGGCTGTCTGTCTCTCTGACTGTGTCTGTCTCTCTGGCTGTCTGTCTCTCTGGCGGTGTCTGTCTCTCTGACTGTGTCTGTCTCTCTGGCTGTGTCTGTCTCTCTGGCTGTCTGTCTCTCTGACTGTGTGTCTGTCTCTCTAACTGTGTCTGTCTCTCTGTCTGTCTGTCTCTCTGGCTGTCTGTCTCTCTGACTGTCTGTCTCTCTGACTGTGTCTGTCTCTCTGGCTGTCTGTCTCTCTGGCTGTCTGTCTCTCTGACTGTGTCTGTCTCTCTGGCTGTCTGTCTCTCTGGCGGTGTCTGTCTCTCTGACTGTGTCTGTCTCTCTGGCTGTCTGTCTCTCTGGCTGTCTGTCTCTCTGGCTGTCTGTCTCTCTGGCTGTGTCTGTCTCTCTGACTGTGTTTGTCTCTCTGGCTGTCTGTCTCTCTGACTGTGTCTGTCTCTCTGACTGTGTTTGTCTCTCTGGCTGTCTGTCTCTCTGACTGTGTCTGTCTCTCTGGCTGTCTGTCTCTCTGACTGTGTCTGTCTCTCTGACTGTCTGTCTCTCTGGCTGTCTGTCTCTATGACTGTGTCTGTCTGTCTGTCTCTCTGACTGTGTCTGTCTCTCTGACTGTGTCTGTCTCTCTGACTGTGTCTGTCTCTCTGACTGTCTGTCTCTCTGACTGTGTCTGTCTCTCTGACTGTGTCTGTCTCTCTGACTGTGTGTCTCTCTGTCTGTCTGTCTCTCTGACTGTGTCTGTCTCTCTGACTGTGTCTGTCTCTCTGACTGTCTGTCTCTCTGACTGTGTCTGTCTCTCTGTCTGTCTGTCTCTCTGACTGTGTCTGTCTCTCTGGCTGTCTGTCTCTCTGGCTGTCTGTCTCTCTGACTGTGTCTGTCTCTCTGTCTGTCTGTCTCTCTGACTGTGTCTGTCTCTCTGCCTGTCTGTCTCTCTGACTGTGTCTGTCTCTCTGACTGTGTGTCTCTCTGTCTGTCTGTCTCTCTGACTGTGTCTGTCTCTCTGACTGTGTCTGTCTCTCTGACTGTGTCTGTCTCTCTGACTGTGTCTGTCTCTCTGTCTCTCTGTCTGTCTGTCTCTCTGACTGTGTTTGTCTCTCTGGCTGTCTGTCTCTCTGGCTGTCTGTCTCTCTGACTGTGTCTGTCTCTCTGACTGTGTCTGTCTCTCTGACTGTGTTTGTCTCTCTGACTGTGTCTGTCTCTCTGACTGTTTGTCTCTCTGGCTGTCTGTCTCTCTGACTGTGTCTGTCTCTCTGACTGTGTCTGTCTCTCTGTCTGTCTGTCTCTCTGACTGTGTCTGTCTCTCTGGCTGTCTGTCTCTCTGACTGTGTCTGTCTCTCTGGCTGTCTGTCTCTCTGGCTGTCTGTCTCTCTGACTGTGTCTGTCTCTCTGGCTGTCTGTCTCTCTGACTGTGTCTGTCTCTCTGGCTGTCTGTCTCTCTGGCTGTCTGTCTCTCTGACTGTGTCTGTCTCTCTGGCTGTCTGTCTCTCTGGCTGTCTGTCTCTCTGACTGTGTCTGTCTCTCTGACTGTGTCTGTCTCTCTGACTGTGTCTGTCTCTCTGTCTGTCTGTCTCTCTGACTGTGTCTGTCTCTCTGACTGTGTCTGTCTCTCTGACTGTCTGTCTCTCTGGCTGTCTGTCTCTCTGTCTGTCTGTCTCTCTGACTGTGTCTGTCTCTCTGGCTGTCTGTCTCTCTGACTGTGTCTGTCTCTCTGGCTGTCTGTCTCTCTGACTGTGTCTGTCTCTCTGACTGTGTCTGTCTCTCTGGCTGTCTGTCTCTCTGGCTGTCTGTCTCTCTGGCTGTCTGTCTCTCAGACTGTGTCTGTATCTGTGTTTCAGCAATTGAGTAAGCGTATTGTAGTGTGCGGCACGCTCCTAGTTTAATGCACATGGTTACAAGGAAGTTTCATGTAGATTCAATCGCAACACAAGAGGCTCAATTTCAAACGAAATCGTTTGATTCCGTCGGAAATTGCCAGTTAAAGTATGTTTTTCCCCAGTGTTGCTCATTGTCCTGTGGGGTGTGGGGACATACTTTATGCTACGCATAATAAGCTTATTCACCGATTTGATTTACAGCTAGTGTAACCGAGTGTCAATTTACTTTACTCTTTCTTACCGAGCCCAAACACTCAAGCAAACGACACACGTTATATTAACCAGGTTCTTTTATTCCATACGATGAAATGGGGAATGTGTGGGATAACGGGGTTTTACTTTCTAAATTCAAAACTTTCAATGTATAGGACTAAACAACTCCAAAAAAACAACAACGCTCTCAACTCTTCACTCTAAAACTACATTCTAAATTCTCCCTCTAAAGCTACCCTTTAAAAACACACTAAATCCTTCCCCAAACTACACTCTACTCTAAATCCTCACTCTCAACTTTAATCCAAAAAACCACAATGAGACTCTAATCTAAAACAAACGAAATCTAAAAAAGCAACCTAAAAACAATTCTTCAAAAAAACCAAATCTACAAAAACTCTAACAAAACCTGACCAAAATCCCTCCACTAGAACTAACTGCTCTTCGCTAACAAAACCTAATCTACGAAAACAAATCTACGCCCCACTAAAAAAGAAAAGACCCTCTAGAAAGAAAAGACCTGTCTAAAAAGAACCCCGTCGCACGCTCCGACATCCTGCAAACCACAGAATGCACGCCGTAAGCATACATAAACAAATCAACAATTTCAAATACCACAAACTAACTCGTTGAACAACAAAACATCATTCCTACCAAATAGCATGCCTACAATACCGTTCTCTCAAACAACGGTTTTCTAAAGCATTCAACAAACAAGTCTTCCCAAACATTCCACTCACGAAACAGTCTTCATGAATATTCAAATAAATCCTTTCCCCAAGCAGCATACTATTCTTCTCACTGCTTACCCATTTACAGAAAGAAAATTGTATTAACCTACCAGCAAAAGAATTCTCACATCCCGAAAAGATGTCAGCCCGTGACAGACATGTCACACAACGGCATCAAGGAAACACGCACAAAATACACGTCTTCTTCCCTCAAAGATTCCAATCAAAAAACACAGTTTTAGCGTCCACATCCTGCGCGCCGGTGTCACAAGACCAACACATTCAACTCGAGGGGTGTCGGGCAGCCCCACCCTCCCCAGCCAGTGTCTAACGTCACCTTCAACCATTCAAATTTACATCGCGGCGGAGGGAAAAAGGGAGATGGAATAAAGCCACCTGTCAATTGTTTCTTGTTCACAAAAACATTAATCACAAAATTTACTCCAGAGGCTTGTACCAAAAAAGCAATCGTTTTACCTATGCAAATTTTAGAATCGGCTCTTCCACGAGACCAATTCAATAGAACCGAATCACAGTCTCGGAAACCTTAATGGATCCCCGATAGTACAGGTTTGAATCCTCGATAGCATAGAGGTACCACGAGTTCACACGGATGCACACAAGTGCATGTGTACCGTAACTGTCGTTCCCAAGCTCACATCCTCCCCAACTTAGACTGTCGTCTCCTGACGACATGCCAGAATCAGAAAAATTCAAAAAAATATTTAACCTCCCAAGAACATAATATTCTCCATCCTCAAATCATTTCAAAAACTTTCACACAAAAACAACCATCAACTGACTATAACAATATTTCTCTAAAACTAATAGGTTCTGAAATACAAATTTCACATGATCCTTCCAGTGCCAATAATCCTATCTCCTGTCGACATCCAACTCACACAAGTTGACAAAAAAATCACAACTCATCTTTAACAGAGGCAGTTCCATGGTTCACTTTAGAAAGAATTATGTTCACCACTTGCCAGATAACCAATAATGATAATCTTTACGACTTATCAAATATTTTATCGCTCTTGAGCATACATCAGAACAAAATGTTGACAATCTTTACGATTTATCAAAGCATCTGATCTCTCTTGAGCATACATCAGAACAAAATACTGACAACCTTTACGATTTATCAATGCATGTCCCCTCTTTGTATCCTAACTGTACTTGGCAACACAATCTTCTAATCAACTAACAAAATGACCACTTGCCAAGGCAATGAAAAAACTGGAAGTCCTTAAAACTCACCCAGAATATCAAACCTTTAGTCAAAAATCAGCAATAACCTAATGCCACTCATCACAATTAAACCATTCAACAGGAGTATTCATAGGCAACCATACAATCCTTCAGAATCTATTTCAAAAATCCACTAATATTAATTCTAATAAACAAAACCAGTGTACACACTGTCTTCGAACAAAGACATCAGTCAGTGCTAGAACTCAAACATTCTAAAAAATACCACCAAGAAAAATAGAAAGTGAGAACAGAGGAGACAGTAAAAGCGAGAGCGGAGAAAACAGTAAAGACAAACCAAACGACAGCAGAGAGCAAAAAGGTAGAAAAAGGTCATCTAATTCCTTACAGGTAGCATACTTTGCTCCTGAGGCGTACGAGGCTGGAGACGCCATTACTCAAACAAATTTAATATAATATATATCCTTCTCTTCTTCACCATCACTCTCCTTCCTTCCTTCACTATCCTTCCTTCCTTCACAATCCTTCCTTCACTATCCTTCCTTCCTTCACTATCCTTCCTTCCTTCACAATCCTTCCCTCCTTCCTTCCTTCACAATCCTTCCTTCCTTCCTTCACAATCCTTCCTTCCTTCACAATCCTTCCCTCCTTCCTTCACAATATGTTCGATATGTTTGATATGTCTGATATGTCGGTATTTCAACATAAAAATGTTGTTCACCATGTTTCGATCCTTGAAACAAATTAACCGTCAAGCGCATAACTCACGCCCCAAGCACACAGCTTGCAACAAAACCACACTAACACCCATACATACAACCACAAGTGTTAGTAATCACATCACATCACCATGTAGCATAATCAAACATACTACACATGTCCGTCATAATATCAAATCAACACAACATAATCTAACACACTCTTCCAGGGATGATCCACTCCCCAACTCTGTCTCTTTGCACGGTGTGCAAACAGTCTTTCACAAACGTCCGAAAAAATGTTAATCACTGAAGTCCTTCTTCTGTGGACTAACAGAGTAAAAAAAAATGTTAATCACTGTAATCCTTTCTTCCACGGATTAACAGACTAAAAGGCAATGTTGACTACAAAGCCGCATCCGTCGACGTCACGCCCGGACTCCCTCCAACTTCTCACACGCCTGTCTCCTCAACACCAGGCCCGCGTCCGGATTGCATGCCTTCTATCCTCTCCCTGTGCGACGGGGTCCCCTAACCTACTCTATTCCTAGCCCTAACAGTAACACCCCTACCCACCCTGCTCGCAGCGCCAAATGTAACCGAGTGCCAATTTACTTTACTCTTTCTTACCGAGCCCAAACACTCAAGCAAACGACACAAGTTATATTAACCAGGTTCTTTTATTCCATACGATGAAATGGGGAATGTGTGGGATAACGGGGGTTTACTTTCTAAATTCAAAACTTTCAATGTATAGGACTAAACAACTCCAAAAAAACAACAACGCTCTCAACTCTTCACTCTAAAACTACATTCTAAATTCTCCCTCTAAAGCTACCCTTTAAAAACACACTAAATCCTTCCCCCAAACTACACTCTACTCTAAATTCTCACTCTCAACTTTAATCCAAAAAACCACAATGAAACTCTAATCTAAAGCAAACGAAATCTAAAAAAACAACCTAAAAACAATTCTTCAAAAAAAACCAAATCTACAAAAACTCTAACAAAACCTGACCAAAATCTCTCCACTAAAACTAACTGCTCTTCACTAACAAAACCTAATCTACGAAAACAAATCTACGCCCCACTAAAAAAGAAAAGACCCTCTAGAAAGAAAAGACCTGTCTAAAAAGAACCCCGTCGCACGCTCCGACATCCTGCAAACCACAGAATGCACGCCGTAAGCATACATAAACAAATCAACAATTTCAAATACCACAAACTAACTCGTTGAACAACAAAACATCATTCCTACCAAATAACATGCCTACAATACCGTTCTCTCAAACAACGGTTTTCTAAAGCATTCAACAAACAAGTCTTCCCAAACATTCCACTCACGAAACAGTCTTCATGAATATTCAAATAAATCCTTTCCCCAAGCAGCATACTATTCTTCTCACTGCTTACCCATTTACAGAAAGAAAATTGTATTAACCTACCAGCAAAAGAATTCTCACATCCCGAAAAGATGTCAGCCCGTGACAGACATGTCACACAACGGCATCAAGGAAACACGCACAAAATACACGTCTTCTTCCCTCAAAGATTCCAATCAAAAAACACAGTTTTAGCGTCCACATCCTGCGCGCCGGTGTCACAAGACCAACACATTCAACTCGAGGGGTGTCGGGCAGCCCCACCCTCCCCAGCCAGTGTCTAACGTCACCTTCAACCATTCAAATTTACATCGCGGCGGAGGGAAAAAGGGAGATGGAATAAAGCCACCTGTCAATTGTTTCTTGTTCACAAAAACATTAATCACAAAATTTACTCCAGAGGCTTGTACCAAAAAAACGATCGTTTTACCTATGCAAATTTTAGAATCGGCTTTTCCACGAGACCAATTCAATAGAACCGAATCACAGTCTCGGAAACCTTAATGGATCCCCGATAGTACAGGTTTGAATCCTCGATAGCATAGAGGTACCACGAGTTCACACGGATGCACACAAGTGCATGTGTACCGTAACTGTCGTTCCCAAGCTCACATCCTCCCCAACTTAGACTGTCGTCTCCTGACGACATGCCAGAATCAGAAAAATTCAAAAAAATATTTAACCTCCCAAGAACATAATATTCTCCATCCTCAAATCATTTCAAAAACTTTCACACAAAAACAACCATCAACTGACTATAACAATATTTCTCTAAAACTAATAGGTTCTGAAATACAAATTTCACATGATCCTTCCAGTGCCAATAATCCTATCTCCTGTCGACATCCAACTCACACAAGTTGACAAAAAAATCACAACTCATCTTTAACAGAGGCAGTTCCATGGTTCACTTTAGAAAGAATTATGTTCACCACTTGCCAGATAACCAATAATGATAATCTTTACGACTTATCAAATATTTTATCGCTCTTGAGCATACATCAGAACAAAATGTTGACAATCTTTACGATTTATCAAAGCATCTGATCTCTCTTGAGCATACATCAGAACAAAATACTGACAACCTTTACGATTTATCAATGCATGTCCCCTCTTTGTATCCTAACTGTACTTGGCAACACAATCTTCTAATCAACTAACAAAATGACCACTTGCCAAGGCAATGAAAAAACTGGAAGTCCTTAAAACTCACCCAGAATATCAAACCTTTAGTCAAAAATCAGCAATAACCTAATGCCACTCATCACAATTAAACCATTCAACAGGAGTATTCATAGGCAACCATACAATCCTTCAGAATCTATTTCAAAAATCCACTAATATTAATTCTAATAAACAAAACCAGTGTACACACTGTCTTCGAACAAAGACATCAGTCAGTGCTAGAACTCAAACATTCTAAAAAATACCACCAAGAAAAATAGAAAGTGAGAACAGAGGAGACAGTAAAAGCGAGAGCGGAGAAAACAGTAAAGACAAACCAAACGACAGCAGAGAGCAAAAAGGTAGAAAAAGGTCATCTAATTCCTTACAGGTAGCATACTTTGCTCCTGAGGCGTACGAGGCTGGAGACGCCATTACTCAAACAAATTTAATATAATATATATCCTTCTCTTCTTCACCATCACTCTCCTTCCTTCCTTCACTATCCTTCCTTCCTTCACAATCCTTCCTTCACTATCCTTCCTTCCTTCACTATCCTTCCTTCCTTCACAATCCTTCCCTCCTTCCTTCCTTCACAATCCTTCCTTCCTTCCTTCACAATCCTTCCTTCCTTCACAATCCTTCCCTCCTTCCTTCACAATATGTTCGATATGTTTGATATGTCTGATATGTCGGTATTTCAACATAAAAATGTTGTTCACCATGTTTCGATCCTTGAAACAAATTAACCGTCAAGCGCATAACTCACGCCCCAAGCACACAGCTTGCAACAAAACCACACTAACACCCATACATACAACCACAAGTGTTAGTAATCACATCACATCACCATGTAGCATAATCAAACATACTACACATGTCCGTCATAATATCAAATCAACACAACATAATCTAACACACTCTTCCAGGGATGATCCACTCCCCAACTCTGTCTCTTTGCACGGTGTGCAAACAGTCTTTCACAAACGTCCGAAGAAATGTTAATCACTGAAGTCCTTCTTCTGTGGACTAACAGAGTAAAAAGAAATGTTAATCACTGTAATCCTTTCTTCCACGGATTAACAAACTAAAAGGCAATGTTGACAACAAAGCCGCATCCGTCAACGTCACGCCCGGACTCCCTCCAACTTCTCACACGCCTGTCTCCTCAACACCAGGCCCGCGTCCGGATTGCATGCCTTCTATCCTCTCCCTGTGCGACGGGGTCCCCTAACCTACTCTATTCCTAGCCCTAACAGTAACACCCCTACCCACCCTGCTCGCAGCGCCAAATGTAACCGAGTGCCAATTTACTTTCCTCTTTCTTACCGAGCCCAAACACTCAAGCAAACGACACAAGTTATATTAACCAGGTTCTTTTATTCCATACGATGAAATGGGGAATGTGTGGGATAACGGGGGTTTACTTTCTAAATTCAAAACTTTCAATGTATAGGACTAAACAACTCCAAAAAAACAACAACGCTCTCAACTCTTCACTCTAAAACTACATTCTAAATTCTCCCTCTAAAGCTACCCTTTAAAAACACACTAAATGCTTCCCCCAAACTACACTCTACTCTAAATTCTCACTCTCAACTTTAATCCAAAAAAACACAATGAAACTCTAATCTAAAGCAAACGAAATCTAAAAACAACAACCTAAAAACAATTCTTCAAAAAAAACCAAATCTACAAAAACTCTAACAAAACCTGACCAAAATCCCTCCACTAAAACTAACTGCTCTTCACTAACAAAACCTAATCTACGAAAACAAATCTACGCCCCACTAAAAAAGAAAAGACCCTCTAGAAAGAAAAGACCTGTCTAAAAAGAACCCCGTCGCACGCTCCGACATCCTGCAAACCACAGAATGCACGCCGTAAGCATACATAAACAAATCAACAATTTCAAATACCACAAACTAACTCGTTGAACAACAAAACATCATTCCTACCAAATAACATGCCTACAATACCGTTCTCTCAAACAACGGTTTTCTAAAGCATTCAACAAACAAGTCTTCCCAAACATTCCACTCACGAAACAGTCTTCATGAATATTCAAATAAATCCTTTCCCCAAGCAGCATACTATTCTTCTCACTGCTTACCCATTTACAGAAAGAAAATTGTATTAACCTACCAGCAAAAGAATTCTCACATCCCGAAAAGATGTCAGCCCGTGACAGACATGTCACACAACGGCATCAAGGAAACACGCACAAAATACACGTCTTCTTCCCTCAAAGATTCCAATCAAAAAACACAGTTTTAGCGTCCACATCCTGCGCGCCGGCGTCACAAGATCAACCCATTCAACTCGAGGGGCGTCAGGCAGCCCCACCTTCCCCAGCCAGTGCCCAACGTCACCCTCAACCACCCAACCCCACATCGCGGCGGAGGGAAAAAGGGAGATGGAACAAAGCCACCTGTCAATTGTTTCTTGTTCACAAAAACATTAATCACAAAATTTACTCCAGAGGCTTGTACCCAAAAAACGATCGTTTTACCTATGCAAATTTTAGAATCGGTTCTTCCGCGAGACCAATTCAATAGAACCGAATCACAGTCTCGGAAACCTTAATGGATCCCCGATAGTACAGGTTTGAATCCTCGATAGCATAGAGGTACCACGAGTTCACACGGATGCACACAAGTGCATGTGTACCGTAACTGTCGTTCCCAAGCTCACATCCTCCCCAACTTAGACTGTCGTCTCCTGGCGACATGCCAGAATCAGAAAAATTCAAAAAAATATTTAACCTCCCAAAAACATAATATTCTCCATCCTCAAATCATTTCAAAAACTTTCACACAAAAACAACCATCAACTGACTATAACAATATTTCTCTAAAACTAATAGGTTCTGAAATACAAATTTCACATGATCCTTCCAGTGCCAATAATCCTATCTCCTGTCGACATCCAACTCACACAAGTTGACAAAAAAATCACAACTCATCTTTAACAGAGGCAGTTCCATGGTTCACTTTAGAAAGAATTATGTTCACCACTTGCCAGATAACCAATAATGATAATCTTTACGACTTATCAAATATTTTATCGCTCTTGAGCATACATCAGAACAAAATGTTGACAATCTTTACGATTTATCAAAGCATCTGATCTCTCTTGAGCATACATCAGAACAAAATACTGACAACCTTTACGATTTATCAATGCATGTCCCCTCTTTGTATCCTAACTGTACTTGGCAACACAATCTTCTAATCAACTAACAAAATGACCACTTGCCAAGGCAATGAAAAAACTGGAAGTCCTTAAAACTCACCCAGAATATCAAACCTTTAGTCAAAAATCAGCAATAACCTAATGCCACTCATCACAATTAAACCATTCAACAGGAGTATTCATAGGCAACCATACAATCCTTCAGAATCTATTTCAAAAATCCACTAATATTAATTCTAATAAACAAAACCAGTGTACACACTGTCTTCGAACAAAGACATCAGTCAGTGCTAGAACTCAAACATTCTAAAAAATACCACCAAGAAAAATAGAAAGTGAGAACAGAGGAGACAGTAAAAGCGAGAGCGGAGAAAACAGTAAAGACAAACCAAACGACAGCAGAGAGCAAAAAGGTAGAAAAAGGTCATCTAATTCCTTACAGGTAGCATACTTTGCTCCTGAGGCGTACGAGGCTGGAGACGCCATTACTCAAACAAATTTAATATAATATATATCCTTCTCTTCTTCACCATCACTCTCCTTCCTTCCTTCACTATCCTTCCTTCCTTCACAATCCTTCCTTCACTATCCTTCCCTCCTTCACAATCCTTCCTTCATTCACAATCCTTCCCTCCTTCCTTCACAATCCTTCCTTCCTTCGCAATCCTTCCTTCCTTCACAATCCTTCCCTCCTTCCTTCACAATATGTTCGATATGTTTGATATGTCTGATATGTCGGTATTTCAACATAAAAATGTTGTTCACCATGTTTCGATCCTTGAAACAAATTAACCGTCAAGCGCATAACTCACGCCCCAAGCACACAGCTTGCAACAAAACCACACTAACACCCATACATACAACCACAAGTGTTAGTAATCACATCACATCACCATGTAGCATAATCAAACATACTACACATGTCCGTCATAATATCAAATCAACACAACATAATCTAACACACTCTTCCAGGGATGATCCACTCCCCAACTCTGTCTCTTTGCACGGTGTGCAAACAGTCTTTCACAAACGTCCGAAGAAATGTTAATCACTGAAGTCCTTCTTCTGTGGACTAACAGAGTAAAAAGAAATGTTAATCACTGTAATCCTTTCTTCCACGGATTAACAAACTAAAAGGCAATGTTGACAACAAAGCCGCATCCGTCGACGTCACGCCCGGACTCCCTCCAACTTCTCACACGCCTGTCTCCTCAACACCAGGCCCGCGTCCGGATTGCATGCCTTCTATCCTCTCCCTGTGCGACGGGGTCCCCTAACCTACTCTATTCCTAGCCCTAACAGTAACACCCCTACCCACCCTGCTCGCAGCGCCAAATGTAACCGAGTGCCAATTTACTTTACTCTTTCTTACCGAGCCCAAACACTCAAGCAAACGACACAAGTTATATTAACCAGGTTCTTTTATTCCATACGATGAAATGGGGAATGTGTGGGATAACGGGGGTTTACTTTCTAAATTCAAAACTTTCAATGTATAGGACTAAACAACTCCAAAAAAACAACAACGCTCTCAACTCTTCACTCTAAAACTACATTCTAAATTCTCCCTCTAAAGCTACCCTTTAAAAACACACTAAATGCTTCCCCCAAACTACACTCTACTCTAAATTCTCACTCTCAACTTTAATCCAAAAAAACACAATGAAACTCTAATCTAAAACAAACGAAATCTAAAAAAACAACCTAAAAACAATTCTTCAAAAAAAACCAAATCTACAAAAACTCTAACAAAACCTGACCAAAATCCCTCCACTAAAACTAACTGCTCTTCACTAACAAAACCTAATCTACGAAAACAAATCTACGCCCCACTAAAAAAGAAAAGACCCTCTAGAAAGAAAAGACCTGTCTAAAAAGAACCCCGTCGCACGCTCCGACATCCTGCAAACCACAGAATGCACGCCGTAAGCATACATAAACAAATCAACAATTTCAAATACCACAAACTAACTCGTTGAACAACAAAACATCATTCCTACCAAATAACATGCCTACAATACCGTTCTCTCAAACAACGGTTTTCTAAAGCATTCAACAAACAAGTCTTCCCAAACATTCCACTCACGAAACAGTCTTCATGAATATTCAAATAAATCCTTTCCCCAAGCAGCATACTATTCTTCTCACTGCTTACCCATTTACAGAAAGAAAATTGTATTAACCTACCAGCAAAAGAATTCTCACATCCCGAAAAGATGTCAGCCCGTGACAGACATGTCACACAACGGCATCAAGGAAACACGCACAAAATACACGTCTTCTTCCCTCAAAGATTCCAATCAAAAAACACAGTTTTAGCGTCCACATCCTGCGCGCCGGTGTCACAAGACCAACACATTCAACTCGAGGGGTGTCGGGCAGCCCCACCCTCCCCAGCCAGTGTCTAACGTCACCTTCAACCATTCAAATTTACATCGCGGCGGAGGGAAAAAGGGAGATGGAATAAAGCCACCTGTCAATTGTTTCTTGTTCACAAAAACATTAATCACAAAATTTACTCCAGAGGCTTGTACCAAAAAAGCAATCGTTTTACCTATGCAAATTTTAGAATCGGCTCTGCCACGAGACCAATTCAATAGAACCGAATCACAGTCTCGGAAACCTTAATGGATCCCCGATAGTACAGGTTTGAATCCTCGATAGCATAGAGGTACCACGAGTTCACACGGATGCACAAAAGTGCATGTGTACCGTAACTGTCGTTCCCAAGCTCACACTAGGTTTGTTTCAAAATATTTATGGATGCAGAAGAAAAAAACGAACACGATTTCAATGTATCCATTTTGCGACTGTTATTGCAGTTTCGCTTTAAAGCAGTATTTTGATGAACAAAATAATAAAACAATTGTTATAAGCTTTTAAGCTGAAAATTTGTTGAAACAACAACATTGATCAAAATGTTAATAACATTTGACTGAAAAAAATTAGGTCGTAACAGTGCCGCCTGCACTTTTTTCAAAAGCTGGAATGCGATTATTAAAGACGTTTATCGAAATAATGTAAATACAGCTTGCAAAGCGACATACAAATTGTAGTCAATCTGTCGATGCGAAACTTAATCTAGCACTAAAAAAAAATGTCAGGTCGTACAGCGATTCGGAAAGAAATGTGTGTGTGTGTGTGTGTGTGTGGGGGGGATAAGCCGGCCTCCCCTCTCAGTATCAGACATACCCATAACGAGTGGGGCTAGGCTTGCTTAGCCGAAGTTTGAGACGAGTCGCGTTGATCTTTAATTTTGAGCACATTTTGAGAGTACACATGATATATCATATTTGTATAGTTTTGGATACAGGAAATGATTGAGATTACAATAACATTATTTTTGAATTTGTTGTTAACATTTTAACTTATAATGAGAATATAATTTGACGTGACATAAGAGAATATAATTTGACGTGCCGTCATTCCATTCTTTCCATACCATCCCGAAGAAGGCAGTAACATGCCGAAATATTGATTTAAACTTACTTAACCTGGTTACTGGTGTGTTTTCTTTTTATCATAATGAGAATGTATACTTCTTCTTCTTCTTCTTCTTCTTCTGCGTTCGTGGGCTAACATTTTTTAGCACGAGTGGATTTGTGTATGACCGTTTTTACCCCGCCATTTAGGCAGCCATACGCCGCTTTCGGAGGAAGCATGCTTAGTATGTTCGTGTTTCTATTACCCACCGAACTCTGACATGGATTACAGGATCTTTTCCGTGCGCACTTGGTCTTGTGCTTGCGTGTTCACACGAAGGGGGATAAGGCACTAGCAGGTCTGCACATAAGTTAACCTGAAAGATCGGAAAATCTCCACCTTAACCCACCAGGCGCGGCCAGGATTCGAACCCACGATCTTTCGCTTTTGAAGCCGGCGTCTTACCACCAAGCCATTGCGCCCGTCGAATGTATACAATTTATTTAACAAGTGTAACCTTCTCAGTTGAAATGCAATGCTATTTTCGAAGAGCAAACTGGGGGTCTAAGATAACTTCATCATATTTTCAGTCAATATGATTGGAACAGGAAGTTACCACAGTGTTTCAAGTTATCGAATAACATAGAGGCATTTGAATTCGGAAAAAATAAAGATAATGCCAAAAAAGCATCGACCCTTGAGATGTGATCTATTTTAGCAGGAAAAAAGAATGTTAAACTGGCTTCTATCGTTAGACGAAACTAAAATATCAAGCAATCCAAACGCATGTAGAAACAGATACATACTCGAGTAAACACACACACACAAACAAACATATACACAAAGCAAATCCACAAACATACACAAATCATTCAATCAGTCAAACCATCAGTCAAATCAATCATCCAATCAATCAAACTGTGAACAAAACAGAGAGGTTGGTGTCTTTTTGTCGATGAGGATATTAGTGACATCTCCAATGTGCAGGTCAGTAAATAAGCCTACGATTCGTTTATTATCCTTCAAGCGACGGATGTGACTTGGTGTGCCTGAAGAAAATACAAATGTACCTTTAGATTGTAAATGTTCCTC
This sequence comes from Littorina saxatilis, assembly GCF_037325665.1. Lineage (NCBI taxonomy): Eukaryota > Metazoa > Mollusca > Gastropoda > Littorinimorpha > Littorinidae > Littorina > Littorina saxatilis. The sequence continues at coordinate 40,683,022 of NC_090252.1, forward strand.
GCAGAAACTTTGCCTACCTCATTTTTAAAGCGAGAAAAAAAAAGTACATTCGGGATTCGATGAGGGCTGAATAGATGTGTAGGGGCGCTAAGTGAAGATCAATTATTGCTTCATGTATGTCCGTCTGTCTTTCTGTTTGTCGGTCTGTCTACGTATCTATATCTTTGCATATGTCTGTCTATCCTGTTTTGTCTGTCTGTCTCTCACGCTCCCCCTCTCACCTCAATGTGTGTGTGTGTGTGCGTGTGTGCGTGTGTGTGCGTGTGTGCGTGTGTGCGTGCGTGTGTGCGTGCGTGCGTGCGTGTGTGTGTATGTGTGTGTATGTGTGTGTATGTGTGTGTATGTGTGTGTGTATGTGTGTGTGTGTGTGTGTGTGTGGGTGGGTGTGTGAGTGTGTGTGTGTGTGTGTGTGAGTGTGTGAGTGTGTGTGTGTGTGTGTGTGTGTGTGTGTGTGTGCGTGCGTGCATGTGTGTGTGTGTGTGTATGTGTGTGTGAGTGTGCGTGTGTGTGTGTGTGGGGGGGGGGGGGTGTGCGAGTGTGTGTGTGTGGTATGTCCGTATCTGTCTTCCTGACAGCCTATCTATCTGATAATATTGCCTACCTTTAAATACAGAACTGGAAATGGCGTTTATGCTATAGTTTGCAATTAGCTTCATTTGCAGAACGCATACACTTTCACTCTATACAGGTGCTGATTTCAACTTCTCCAACAATGGAGATACCATTCACGCCAAAGAAGGACAAGTCCTGGAAATATCCTTTACATTCATCGACTGCACAGGAGACAAAAAGAAGATAAAGTCAATTTCCATCGAAAAGCAGTCCACCGACCTAAAAGCGACCACACTCTGCCAGTTTCTACGCGGCAACAATGGCGAGTGTAACGATGGTTCAAATGACGAGTGTCTGTGTCCAGCTGCTCGAGATCCTTCATATACATTCATCAAAAAGATCGATCGATCTTACAATGGAACGTGGAAGTGGTCAGTTGATCCACCCTTGGCCGAAGATCATATCATTGATGTACTGGTCGAATGTAAGTACCTGTACAGCACGTGGACTGTACAATCAATCAATCAATTAAAAAAATAATCAAACAACCAATGCATCAATACATCAAGCAAGCAAACAAAAAAGCAAGCAGTTATCCGTCAATAATAAACCAAGGTAAAAAAAAAAGAAGAGGAAATAAACCAATAATTCAACCAGCAGCAAGCCAATCAATCTCTGGAATAGTATTATTTTATTATTACGTTAATCTTACGTTACATTCAACTGATTCGGCAAACCCGTACTGACACTCCATCTCTGATTTAACAACCAGCTTTGCTAACCCTATAATGCAAACCTACCTGTTCTGTATCGCTTCCCGTTCATTCAATGATCACTTTGAAACCAGAAACGAAATTATATGCCCTGTCGACAAAAGCATAGGGGCAATGGGAAAAGGGGAGGGGGGGGGGGGGGACTTGGATGTGTGCCAAATTTCACTCTTCGACTGCCACGATGCATTTCAGGCACGTACTGTGCCACAAGGAAGAACTTAAATAATTTGAAAGGGAAACAACCGGTGTATATTGCATTTGCAGCAAAATGCTTGCCTCTCCTGGAGAACATTTTCTCCGTTTTAGTAATAATTACCCTACTTTCGATGTTTTGATTTTGTATTCATTTTGTATTCATCTTTTAACTAAATGTTTCCGGCAGTCAAGGACTTGTAGATAAAACAAAAATTCCTGCGTTTCATTGTTGCAGACCCGCCACAGGTTGAAGACGTGTTCTTCGCAACGGGCGTGGTGACGCAAAACTCTTCAGTGGATGTTATTTGCAACTTTACACGAGGCTACCCAGAGAGTGACGCAGAACCACGACTATATGATAAGAATGGTGACGAAATGCAGAACATTACTCGGTCTGATGACGGTCACATCAAGAACACTTTGCTGCCGGTGCAATGCGATGATCTCGGGTTGACAGTCACGTGCAAATTCGACGAACAAGAGAAAGGGAAAACTGCGACGCTGCTAGTACAGTGTAAGTGTTTGCTGGTAATTGTCACAAAATTCACACCGCACATGTTAACAACGGTAGGTGGACAGCTGAGCAAACCAAACCGACAGACTGGCAGACGAAAACACGCGCACACACAATCACAACCCAAACAAAACAGACTGACATACACAAATGCATGCACTCACAAACACACACACGCACTCACTAATAAAAACATGTAGGTTTGGAGAAATAATAACACACACTAATTCTTCTTTTCTACAGAAGTCTTCTTTGACTTCGCTCTAAATGTGTGTTTTGTCTTTACCAGTAAATATTGTGTGTGTGTGTGTGTGTGTGTGTGTGTGTGTGTGTGTGTGTGTGTGTGTGTGTGTGTGTGTGTGTGTGATCAGTTATGTAACTTTAAACATCAGGACAACAATACGCCATCTTGTTCCATTGGTTTAGCATTGAGGAAATTAAGAGTACAATAGGGCAAAGGTTGTGCTGCGATACCAAGGTTTTACTGAAATGTAAGGGTTTAGTTCCATGTAGGCTGCGGACACTACTGTATTGCAGTGCTCGTTTGTATCTTTGAGAGAAGTACAAATAGACAAGCTGAGAACAACAATACATTCTAAACAATATTGTGTTTTTAAATATGTTATATATAGGTTACACACTCCGAGTTCTGAATATCGTGCATATTTTCCCGAGAGTCGACTTTCAAGTTTTACCGAGCCTTTGGCGAGCACTCTGCGAACACGCGCAAAACAGGTCAGATCGAGGCTCGGTAACCATGGATTACGCGCGGCCGCATATTCACCTCTTCAGATAACAGAGACAAAGAGGCAGGTATTGGGATAAGTAACACTAATCTAACTTTTGTTCCATACAGGCAAACCGGAGTTTACAAAACATGAAACCCAACAAACGACAATCGCACGTGGAACAAATGCGATCCTTTCTTTTCCGTTTCGAGCGCCTTCTGATTCAGACTTGAGATGCCAGATCATGAAACTAACATCACATGAGTCAACTATTGCCACAGGACGAGACACAACAAATATCGACGCTGAGAATATACACCACTGCAAAGAGTGAGTGCTGTTACATGTGAAATGTGTCTATTTTCGAAGGCCCGTGTTAGTGTGTGTGTGTGTGTGTGTGTGTGTGTGTGTGTGTGTGTGTGTGTGTGTGTGTGTGTGTGTATGTGTGTGTGTGGGTGTGTGTGTGTGTGGGTGTGTGTGTGTGTGTGTATGTGTGTGTGTGTGTGTATATGTGTGTGTGTGTGTGTGTGTGTGTTTGTGTGTGAGTGTGTGCGTGTGTGTGTGTGTACATGTGCTTATATCGTCTCCAAGTCTGTCTGTTCGTGTGCTTTTATTAAGGGTTGGATTCCTGAAATGTACAAACACAAAACAACTTGAACCTACTTTTTGATTCTCCAGGAAAGTGACTGGCACGCCTCCAAATCTGACGTTTGAATTGACCTTTGAATCAACGGTAACGAATCATTCTGAGGAAAAATGGCAGCTTACCTTGCGAAACAGCTATGGAGAAGACCATGTGCAGTTTATTGTTTTACACAGTGAAGGTAACGGATGTTGGTTTTAGTTATTTCTCTGTGGTATTTTTGACTATTTGTTAGTGGTGCCATTATTTTACTTTTTGTGTGTGTAGTTTGCTATGGTAAATATAAGGTTACGGTTTTTACATTGTTATTACATTGTCATTGGTTGTACTATTTTAGTAAGACAAAAATGTATGTGTTCATTTGTGTGTGTGTGTGTGTGTGTGTGTGTGTGTGTGTGTGTGTGTGTGTGTGTGTTAGCCCGTGCATGCGTGCGTGCATGTACGTGTGTGTGTGTGTGTGTCTGTGTGTGTGTGTGTTTGTGTGTGCGTGTATATGTGTGCGTGCGTGCGTGTATGTGTGTGTATGTGTGTGTGTGTGCGTGTATATGTGTGTGTTTGTGTGTGCGTGTATGTGTGTGCGTGCGTGCGTTGATGCGTGTGCGTGTGTGTGTGCGTGTGTGTGTGTGTGTGTGTTTGTCTGTCTTCTTCACTTAGTCATGCTCTCTCTCTCACACACACACTCTCCCTCCCTCTCTCTCTCTCTCTCTCTCTCTGATCGCGAGAGAGATACACACACACACACACACACATACACACACACACACACACACACACACACACACACACACACACACACACACACACACAGACATACACATCGACACACAGACAGACATACATACAAACCGACATATAGACAGACAGACATATAGAGATACAGAGACACATTAACAGCTATTGTGTTTTCAGCGTAGCAATAGGGTCCGATATTTAGACGAGACAAGTACAATGCCGACGAGTCGAAGACGAGTCGCATTATACGTGTTCGAGTCTAAATATCGGACCCTATTGCTACGTTGAAAACACAATAGCGATTATATAGCTGTTCTGACCTTGATTTGTTGTTCCAAACTTACAAAATGACAGTTTTTGCGTCGATGCGTTGATCTCAGGTTTTGATAGCAGACGCCGTTTCTTATAAAATAATAATAATAATAAATAACTTTTCTATAGCGCGAGTCCCATCAATTGGCTCCAGGCGCTTATGCGCATTAGTTTTGCGCAGGCGCCACACTGACTTTGGAAAAAAAATCGATTTGACAACACAGCTGTTAAACAGCTTTTTATTAGTTCATTCGAGTACAACAAAAAGAAGTTTGAGTTTTTTTTTATATTTAGTCAAGTTTTGACTAAATATTTTAACATCGAGGGGGAATCGAAACGAGGGTATGGTGTATGTGCGTGTGTCTGTGTGTGTGTCTGTGTGTGTGTCTGTGTGTGTGTGTAGAGCGATTCAGACTAAACTACTGGACCGATCTTTATGAAATTTGACATGAGAGTTCCTGGGTATGAAATCCCCGAACGTTTTTTTCATTTTTTTGATAAATGTCTTTGATGACGTCATATCCGGCTTTTCGTGAAAGTTGAGGCGGCACTGTCACGCCCTCATTTTTCAACCAAATTGGTTGAAATTTGGTCAAGTAATCTTCGACGAAGCCCGGGGTTCGGTATTGCATTTCAGCTTGGTGGCTTAAAAATTAATTTATGACTTTGGTCATTAAAAATCGGAAAATTGTAAAAAAAAATAAAAATTTATAAAACGATCCAAATTTACGTTCATCTTATTCTCCATCATTTGCTGATTCCAAAAACATATAAATATGTTATATTCGGATTAAAAACAAGCTCTGAAAATTAAATATATAAAAATTATTATCAAATTTTTTTTTTCGAAATCAATTTAAAAACACTTTCATCTTATTCCTTGTCGGTTCCTGATTCCAAAAACATATAGATATGATATGTTTGGATTAAAAACACGCTCAGAAAGTTAAAACAAAGAGAGGTACAGAAAAGCGTGCTATCCTTCTTAGCGCAACTACTACCCCGCTCTTCTTGTCAATTTCACTGCCTTTGCCATGAGCGGTGGACTGACGATGCTACGAGTATACGGTCTTGCTGAAAAAGGGCAGCTACTTGACTAAATATTGTATTTTCGCCTTACGCGACTTGTTTAAATTTTGAACAAGACTACTTATGCAGAAGACCAAAACACAACATAAACGGAAAACTAGAAACAACTGAAAAACTAGAATGCAACAAGGGGAGGAGAAGAGAACAGCTAATTGCGAGCAGACGGCAGCGAAGTTTTCAGTTTGGGTGAATGGCATTTATACTTGTCTCGTCACGAAGCGAATTTTTCAACCTCAGTTATAAAGGACTACATGAATCTATGTCTCTGATGAATGTTAGTGCCATGGGTTGTACATCAATACTTCAGAGGGGAAGTGGGGTATTTAGTGTGGAGTTACGAGATAAGAAAAGCCGAATGCGAAAGTTTGTGTCAGTCGGCAACTGACACAGGCACACAAAAACAGCTGTTCCGTTTTACTCCCCTGTTTGTACTACATCTTTCGATTTTGGGCATTTTGTGGTGTTTAGGCACAGAAAATAATTGATTTAATCCTGTTTCATCGGGAAGTTAGCAGAAAAGGGTATGCTATCGACATCTGTAAAGCCGAAAAACATTCCCGAGAAGAATTTCAAGTTGTCAGTGTGTGCTGTTGTCGATTAAAACATCGTGTGGTACAGATGGGTAAACCGGAACCATGCGTCTTTGTTATTGCCAATATGCTTTTGGATATTGGCAAAAATGGCCGACTTCCGTAGCATTATGCTTTGATGATCGGAAGAGACCATCCAATCACAGCACCCGAATTCCCCCACGTGTCCTTCAGAATAGCTATATACAAATATATATAAATAGAAGAGCACACAGTTTATCTGACCACATTATGTTTTTTTCTCATTTAAGCTGAAACCGCCCTAGAAGTGACCAGTCAGCGCAGTGCGAGAAATACCGCAGTGGGCGTATCATGTGTGTTGGTACTGGGTGTCGTTATCGCAATCTTTGTTTTTTGTCGAGTCCGAAAGACAGCGACAGGTATAGCACTTCGCATTTGCCCATACCATTTGTCGTTTCGATTGTATTTGAGTCCGTCTGTCTGTCTGTCCCTGTGTCTGAATGTCGGCCTGTCCGCCTGTCTGTCGTTTTCTCTGTATCTCGGTCTTTTTGCCTGTCTGTCTCTCTTTGTCTGACGATATGTCTCTCCCTCTCTCGTTCTCTTTTATTTTATTTCTAATTAGCGTGCTTCAGTTTCAATTTTAATTTGTTAAGTTTGTAGGCTGTTTTTACATTTAGTCAAGTTTGAACATAGAGGGGGAGTCAAGACGAGGGTCGTGGTGTATGTGTGTGTGTCTGTCTGTCTGTGCGTGTGTGTGTGTGTGTAGAGCGATTCAGACCAAACTACTGGACAGATCTTTATGAAATTTGACATGAGAGTTCCTGGGTATGAAATCCCCGAACGTTTTTTTCATTTTTTTGATAAATGTCTTTGGTGACGTCATATCCGGCTTTTCGTGAAAGTTGAGGCGGCACTGTCACGCCCTCATTTTTCAACCAAATTGGTTGAAATTTTGGTCAAGTAATCTTCGACGAAGCCCGGACTTCGGTATTGCATTTCAGCTTGGTGGCTTAAAAATTAATTAATGACTTTGGTCATTAAAAATCCAAAAATTGTAAAAACAAATAAAAAATTATAAAACGATCCAAATTTACGTTTTTCTTATTCTCCGTCATTAGCTGATTCCAAAAACATATAAATATGTTATATTTGGATTAAAAACAAGCTCTGAAAATTAAATATATACAAATTATTATCAAAATTAAATTGTCCAAATCAATTTAAAAACACTTTCATCTTATTCCTTGTCGGTTCCTGATTCCAAAAACATATAGATATGATATGTTTGGATTAAAAACACGCTCAGAAAGTTAAAACAAAGAGAGGTACAGAAAAGCGTGCTATCCTTCTTAGCGCAACTACTACCCCGCTCTTCTTGTCAATTTCACTGCCTTTGCCATGAGCGGTGGACTGACGATGCTACGAGTATACGGTCTTGCTGAAAAATGGCATTGCGTTCAGTTTCATTCTGTGAGTTCGACAGCTACTTGACTAAATATTGTATTTTCGCCTTACGCGACTTGTTTTTATATTTAGTCAAGTTTTGACTAAATATTTTAACATCGAGGGGGAATCGAAACGAGGGTCGTGGTGTATGTGCGTGTGTGTGTGTGTCTCTGTGTGTGTGTGTGTGTGTGTGTGTGTGTGTGTGTGTGTGTAGAGCGATTCAGACTAAACTACTGGACCGATCTTTATGAAATTTGACATGAGAGTTCCTGGGTATGAAATCCCCGAACGTTTTTTTCATTTTTTTGATAAATGTCTTTGATGACGTCATATCCGGCTTTTCGTGAAAGTTGAGGCGGCACTGTCACGCCCTCATTTTTCAACCAAATTGGTTGAAATTTTGGTCAAGTAATCTTCGACGAAGCCCGGACTTCGGTATTGCATTTCAGCTTGGTGGCCTTAAAAATTAATTAATGACTTTGGTCATTAAAAATCTGAAAATTGTAAAAAAAATACAAATTTATAAAACGATCCAAATTTACGTTTATCTTATTCTTCATCATTTGCTGATTCCAAAAACATATAAATATGTTATATTCGGATTAAAAACAAGCTCTGAAAATTAAATATATACAAATTATTATCAAAATTAAATTGTCCAAATCAATTTAAAAACACTTTCATCTTATTCCTTGTTGGTTCCTGATTCCAAAAACATATAGATATGATATGTTTCGATTAAAAACACGCTCAGAAAGTTAAAACAAAGAGAGGTACAGAAAAGCGTGCTATCCTTCTTAGCGCAACTACTACCCCGCTCTTCTTGTCAATTTCACTGCCTTTGCCATGAGCGGTGGACTGACGATGCTACGAGTATACGGTCTTGCTGAAAAATGGCAGCTACTTGACTAAATGTAGTAATTTCGCCTTACGTGACTTGATGTTTGTTCTTAAAATCGTTATTATCTCATGCGTCATCTGCATGTTACCTAGCTCAATGCGTTTATACTTTGATCTTAGTTGATTGGATCGACTGAGGACTACGTTTTTCTGCAGTAATTAAAGGCACAGTAAGCCTCCCGTAAACCATCACAGATACTGCCAGGCTTTTACACACAGTACAAACGTCCTTTCATTTAAACACTCACCGCTTGAGAACATCCTATGTGCCCTCCGTAAAGAGCTAGCAATTTTCAAAGAATTTATGTTTGCGTAGTTTATCTTACCCCTGAGCCATCGTGAACCCGTGTAATCCAGTTTCCCTTTTTCACAATGCAGTCGTCAGTTTGTAATTTGAATGCGGCTCGCTGTGAGCTTATCTGCAATAGCACGTTATTATGTACCTCTGACTATGCACGAAACAAACGGCTGTGGTTCACAAGAACTCTAGCAATGGCTTTTGACTGTTCAGAGGAACTGGCGACGTCATAAACCGTCGTCTGCTACAAGAACCACGACATTGCGTGACCTTGCTTCCGGGCTTTTCTTTTTTCAAAACTTCGAATTGTACTGATCTTGTCTTGATGAACAAATAATTATTTTATAATTTAAGAATGTTTGTGTAACAAGCTGTCAATTTATTATTTAGATTTTAAAAGTTAGGTCTAGCACCAAAACGCACCACGGTCCGATTGTCTGACAGACAATCCGCAAAATTAATTCTTTGAAAATTGCTCGCTCTTTACGTAGGGCACCTAGGATGTTCCCGTTTGGTGAGCGTTCAAATGGAAGGGTGTTTGTACTGTGTGTAAAAGCCTGACAGTATCTGTGATGGTTTACGGGAGGCTTACTGTGCCTTTAAGCTGTTTTCTCTCTATAATGTTTAACCGTATTATTTTCAGATCTCAAGAAAAGGTAATATTCAACCGTTTTGTACCCTCTCTCTCTTTCTCCCTCCTTCCCTCCCTCCCTCCCTCCCCCCCCCTCTCTCTCTCTCTCTCTCTCTCTCTCTCTCTCTCAGGTACAAATTTGTTTGATATTTACAAACTAGTATAAACAAATCTGTACTTGTTATCAAAATTAAGGCATTACGCAGATTCTGCAGCACTCAAAATGTTCTATTACGCCCACATAATGCCTCATATAAACTTCGCATCGACACTTTGGGATAACTGCAGTGATGTTCATTTAAAAAGACTCAATTCCCTGCATCGCCGAGCTGCAAAACTTATTCTGCATGATTTGAATAGGTCCACGGATGATAAACTAAAGCTCCTGAATGTCCTCCCCTTGAAAGATCAGCTGACGTTAAACAAGGCTGTGTTCATGTATAACATTCCAAATGACGACTGTCCTAAATATTTGCAATCACATTTCAAACATGCCACAAAAAGATATGGGTCCCCAAAAAATCATCCCTCCTATACCTCGCATAGACCTCTACTAATCGAGCTTAGCCTTCTCGGGAGCGTTTCTCTGGAACTCCTTCCCCCAACAGATAAGAAATGCAACTTCAGTGAAAATGTTTAAGAGACAGTCACGTTCACACATCATTCGTGAATGAAATGTCTTGTTCGATTGTTATTTTGTTAACTATTTTGTACTAGTGTTAACGGATGTGTAGCTGATCTGAGCAACTTTATTCCCAAATGAAAGGTATAACTATGTCAATGTTATTTTGTAATGTTTGAGTTTACCTTATGTAATTCCTTAAATGCACATTGTGTTGCATTCCATAATGTATTTCTGAATTTTATATGATTGAATTTATATTTTTTTATGTGCGTCTGTCTTTATGTTTTGTATAAAGGACAGGTTCGAAGAATAGGCTTTGCCTAAAACCTTTATCCTTTTGTAATAAAGTTCTGAGTCTGAGTCTGAGTCTCTCTCTCACTCTCTCTCTCTCTCTCTCTCTCTCTCTCTCTCTCTCTCTCTCTCTCTCTTTGTAACACACAGACACAGACACACACCAACCCACCCACCCACCCCACACACCATAATTTGAACAATTTTGATCATATTTTGTTTGGCATGTTACATTCATTTGCATATTCCGGCAGATAGCAAGGCAGGCAGCCAAACATACATTCACACAAACAGACAGACAGACAGACATATGTATACGGCGTTTTTTCTCTGTTTTTAGGTTTGCACGTACACAGCAAGGTAGGTTCATATTTTTTTCGATTACATACTTTATCTCGTTGCATGCATTTATGGTAACATTTTACACTTTGTTGCAAGAAACAGGCTATGAGGGCATATACTAGCAAGCGACCTCTTATCTTGTTTTGTGTCTTTTCGTTCAAGTACGATATCAGTAACAACGATAACAAATGTAAGGTTCTCATGAACAGGTGAAATAACGAGTTACATCAATGAAAAGGGACGCTGCTTATGGTGTTGTGTGTAATCTATCCAGTAGTTTTTGTTGTTGTAAATGCTGCTGCTGCTGCTGCTGATGATGATGATGATGATGATGATGATGACACTGCTGCTGCTGATAATGATGATGATGATGATGATGATGATGATGATGTTGTTGCTGCTGCTGCTGATGGTGATGATGACGATGACGATGACGATGCCAACGACGACGACGACGATGATGACGACGATGATGATGATGATGATGATGATGATGATGATGATGATGATGATGATGATGAACGACGGTGCAGACGACAACGAAGACGATGACGATGTTGCAGATGATGTTGATGAATATTTCCAGGCGCGGTTCCCAGTAGCTTCTATCGCGGGTCCAACGTGAGTTTGATGATCAACAATGAGATGTACGAGGACTCAGAAGACCAGCTCAACATAGTGCCGTCAGCAGGCGTGCAGGTTGACAGAGTGCAACATCACCCGGATGACAGTTCTGGCCATGTTCCTTTGGCTTTGCATTGCCACGCTCCACCTCCTCCGTTAAGCATGGTGTTGGCTGAAGGTGCTGGTTGCATGGACCTTTCTTCGAGTGGAGGTGAGTGCAATCCCTACATCATGTTTAAAGCAAAAAGCAACAGCTAAGCAAATGGACTGTATGCCGTTAGATTTCATCTTTAATTTGTTTCCTGTTTGTTTTTTGTGGTTGTTGTGATTTTTTTCCCATCAGTTTTAGCAGAGTTGTCTGAAAATAACTTCTGATATGAAGCACTGATGTACGTAACATGCCGTGTCTATACCAGTTTATTGCTTTTCCTTTTTTCACTTAGTATAAAAACAGTTACATTGAACTCAAAAGAAAGTCAAGTAAAAATACGTGTTTCATTTATTTTTGGATGCTGGATATTTAGTTGAGTTATGATTTTCAGCTAAAGTACACTATACATCCATGTTATTTAGATGAAACGGATGGAGCCTGTGCCGATACGGATGCCGATGGAATGCCCTTTGTTGATGAACAAGAACACAGGAGTGAAGAGGGAGGAGCGGGTATACATGTTGGTGGAAATGGAAACCTTTATGTTCCTGCAAAGGAAGTCAGGAGGAAGAAGCAGGAACAACAAAAGCGCTATGTAAAAGGTTTGTATGGCCATTTCCTTTTTGGTTTCTCGTCGTACTATTTAAAAACGCTCGTATAATTCCCCGTTCTCTTCTTTTCTTCTACTGCAACATAATGAAATGGTTCATTTCAAGAATACACGTCGCATTATAATGTTATACTACCTGTGCGTTTGGGTGCGGGTTTTTCTAATAAGGCAGTTTACGTACAAAAAAATCGTGCAATTAGTAAGACCATTCATTTCTCTATTGTATGATACAAACAAAGTGTGATTCTACGTATGGTAGCCACAAACAGAGCGCAGCCCACAGAAAATCACGAAAATCGAACTTACTCCAAAAAACAACAATACACGTTGCAAAAAAGCAAAAAGCAACGGAGAAAAGCAATACACACCATAGTTGACATTGCAACACAAAAAAAACAGAACGCGGCAAAACATGCAAGCACGTAAACAAACAAACAGACTAACACAACAAACACACAAACAAACATCATTTCTCATGCAACTTGAATACAGTAATTCCCGTTTGCAGAGACAGAATTTCAAGGGGAAGAAAATGGTGACGACAATGAACAAAAATGTGACGACAAACAAACTGAACCGGAAGAAAACAGCGCCGAAGACGGTCAACGGTCTTCTGCGGAAGTCAGGAGACAGAAGAGACTGCAACATCGAAGAATTGCGAATGGTAAGCTTGTTAGACACTGTATGTTTTCCTCGCATAATTTAGGCTCATTGGGTGTTTGATGCAATGCATTTGCTTTATTCTTATTGTATCTGTTCCTTACATTAGACTACGACGACAACAACGACGACGAGGAAGATAAAGAAGAAGAAGAACAAGAAGGAGAATTAGATGAACAAGAAGAGCATGATGATTATGATAAGGCAGTTACTGAGGGTTCTGTTGTTTCTTTTTCCTCCGTTGCAGATTGAATTTACTGAAAGAGTAGGGAAAGTAGACATTCTCAAAATAAAAAAAATATTATATCTGCCTTGCCTTCTTGTCAAACAGGTTCGTGGCTATAAAGAAAAACAAAACATAAAATAAATGATCTCGGCGTTTGTCGTCCTCGGTATAAACAGTACTGTTCTTGTTATTCATTGTCATATTCTATTTTTAGACCGACGCTATATGATAGAAATACGTATTCAAACTTAACATTGTGCAATCAATAGATTGCCGATGATGCCCTTAACGTCCTCCTCGGCTAGAATGGTAAAATCGCAGCTGGGATATAACAATTTTAATCACTTAAATACAATCGTACAAAACAGTCTCTCCTGTTTTTCCGCCAGCTGTACACATTAAGCCGAAACATCTTAAACTATAGCCACAATGACTTATACCCGTGTTCAAGACAGTATAATTTTGTGTTGTTGTTTTCTGTTTTGTATTGCAGAAAGAGAAGAGGAGTGCGCTACGTTGAAAGACGAGACCGTCTCCAAGGATTGTCTTTACGTACCTGCTACTGAAGTAAGGAGAAAAAGGCGACAGCAACAAACTCTGAAACACGGTGAGTGGCATCTACCTAATATATTTATGATATCAAAAGTTTAAAAAGGCAATATGTGACCCTCCACCACGAAATGAGTCGCATGTCACCTCGCGCGGTTCTGCGCTAGGCTTAATATAAGTCCGGGAAATGTCTTGTAACAGTGTTAGGGTCACCTTAGTCACAGGCTTATAACTCAAACAGTTTTTGTTATTTTCTAAAACGGTTTTCACCACTGGATAGAGCATAACAAACTCTTTGGGAAAATGTAAAGATATGAAAATCATGCAAAGGTGACATGTGACTCATTCCGTGGTGGAGGGTCACATTTATTGTTGGCCTGACCTCGGGGGCTAGTACTTACTTACTGGCAGTTATGCCGGTTGGCATTTATGAATGTTGTAACAGAGAAGGAGAAATGCTCGTACGATTAACAATACGGGTGGCACTTCCAGTGAGAGAAGTAGACAAGCTGAACAGATCGAAAGTGTTTCTTATTTTACGTACACTTTGGATGTATTCGCATACTTAGATGAAACAAATACGCTTTACGAAAATGAACTTTAGCGGAATAAAAAGGTACCAACTTTCAACAATAACAAGAAGCAGTCAAAAACGTTTCGTATGATTTAGAAAACAACTGTTTCTGTTTATTCGTTGTTGAGTTTTTGGCAGAGAGAGAGAGGGAGAGAGAGAGAGAGAGAGAGAGAGAGAGAGAGAGAGAGAGAGAGAGAGAGAGAGAGAGAGAGAGAGAGAGAGAGAGAGAGAGAATGCGAGAGAGCGAGAAAGTGAGAGCGAGAAAGAGAGAGAATGCAAGAAAGAGAGAAAGGGAGAGAGAGAGAAAGAGGGAGATAACATGTGATTTCGGTGTGTGTGTGTGTGTGTGTGTGTGTCTGTGTGTGTGAGAGTGTGTATGTGTGTGTGTGTGTGTGCATGTACACCGAGTTTGTGTGTGTGTGTGTGTGTGTGTGTGTGTGTGTGTGCGCGCGCGTGTGTGTGTGTGTGTGTTTGTGTGTGTGCGCGCGCGCGCGCGTGTGTGTGTGTGTGTGTGTGTACTTGTCTGTCTGTCTTTTTTCTATCTGTCTGCAAGTTTGTCTGTCTCTCTGTCTCTCTGTTTGCTAGCTTGCCTGTCTGTCTGTCAAACGGAAGTCATTTATATTTTATATTATGAATCTTCATATAACACAGACGTGAACCCAAAGGACTGGTATGCACCTGTGGCTGATTTGGAAGGAAAGGATACAGAACAAACGCTGCGAACAGAAGAATGGGACAACTCTTCATCTTTTTAACCAGCATGCATATACTGTTTGTCGGCAATTCCAGTCCAGGCTGATCTGGATTTTATTGGTAGATGCAGCAGAACTTGTAGATTTGTTTGCTTTTTCGTCAAGTATACGTATTGACAGACAAGCGATGCTAAAAGAGAGCGGCCGAGAGAGAGAATGGTTGTACATGCATTGAACTGTATCACAACGATTTAAAATGCAACGTCTTATAGGTCCATGTATGTAAACTGCATGCTTAAACATAGAGTAAAGCAGGCAGCTTGATATAACATGATATTGTTATTCTGATAGACACGTGGGAGAATTGTGGGGGTTGTGATTGGATAGGCTTACACAGCCCTATTCCGATCATCGGTCCATATTCCACAGGAAGTTGCTGAATATCCTGTTTATATTCGCAGTAACAAAGACGCATGTTTGCGATTTCTTTTGGGAGTAATATGAAGTGCACGCATACCTGGCCAGGTTTGCTTCTGTGACTGATCGACAGACGATGCAATTTGCACATTTTTGTGTTCGTATCGTACATGAAATACATTCTGTGTAAATTCCAGTTCTTTAACAGGCAAGACACCTTGCAAAGTTGAAGTAGCTGCATTCTAGCAGACGGTCTAGCCAATGTTTAGCACATTAGCCTATATCAGCAAACTCTCCTTTCCCTATGCAACGTCCATTGTATGCAATGTTGAAAGGAAGTTACCGGTCTGAAACATTTAGTCGTTGACTTTATTCTGAAACAATTCTTGATCTCTTAGTATCAACAGATTTGCTACAGTCATCATTTGTGTGAATGTACAGTGTGTACGTGATTTTGTATTGGTTTAATTTGTAGATTTGGTAAATGTATATTATTGCTGTAATGAAGAATAGTTGATTTTTGTCCCAAGTGTTCATCATGTGCATGATGTTTTTTCTTGTTTACTGATCTGTTGATTTTTATGTTTGGAAGGCGCTTAGAAGTATGTTTGGATTTTGTGCAATATAAATACCCTTATTACTATTACGTTTATCAGGATATATCAGATCTTCAAAAGCACGCTCTTGTAGAAAGGCAAATGTATCAAAAGTGATGGTGTATGAGAACAGATGTTAAAATCTGAAGAATTGTACAATGCATTCCATGTTTCTTCTTAGTCTTTTTCTTCTGTTTCTATTAATTGCAAAACGTTTCCTCGGATGTAGTCCGGGATGCGCAAGTCGTTATGGACTTCGCTGCTTGTTATTTACTGGAAGTTTAAAAATGCCGCAACATGATAATAGAGATGCTACTGCAGGAAGGGGAATCCTGTTATGTTGTCTGATTTGCATTTAAGTTTTGCATTTTGTTCAGAAGCTCATACAAACTACTTAAGTGATTTGTCATGCATTATTTATGTCAGTCAACATTTCCACATTCTTAGCACTAGTAAAAGGAGCAAAGAAAAATATATCTCTGAGTGAGTGAAGGAATGATGAACAGACCTACAATTCTCTATTAATACTAATGCAGACTTTTTAATTCTAATTCCAATGCAGACTTATTAATCACTTCTAAGAGTTCACGTTGATGTACAACAAACAATATCACAAGCACAACTCCACAAACACACACACACACACACACACACACACACACACACACACACACACACACACATACACACACACACACACATTGAATAATATGACAAAATAGACCACATACAATAACATTAATATGTGTATTTGTTCATACAAACTCTGTGTGCGTGTGCATGTGCGTGTCTGTAAATATTTATGTGTTTGTGGGTGTCTGTGTTTGTGTGAATTCGGACCTGTGTTTGACAGATAGAGAAATGAGACCTCAGAATCATTATTGCAAAAGGACAAGAGAGAGAGAGAGAGAGAGAGAGAGAGAGAGAGAGAGAGAGAGAGAGAGAGAGAGAGAGAGAGAGAGAGAGAGAAAGAGAGAGAGAGAGAGATATGCTTTTTCTGTAACATGACACATTTTAGTGTGTAAATATCCAAACATAGGTAAACGTAGAAAAATAAGAAAGCACATGCACGACAAAAAGACAATAAAAGCACAAGGTTAATACAGACAAGGACCGAATTCACAATCACAGTGTGTTTGTCACCATAAAGGGTACACACTTACTCGCGTCTGTGAAATACATCAATGCAATGGGAAATACAATGCATTTCACGCATTTATCTCAAATACATATTACAGTATACGTCGTAACATTTTCCTCACAGCACGTATATCAGTACCGTAAAATCCCTAGCATAAGCCCACCATCTAGCAAACGCCCACCCCCCACTTTGAACCAAAAGTTGTAGGGGTAACTACCTAGCAAACGCCCACCCTGCTTTTTTCAAAGAGACTATAGGCTCACTTTCACTAGGATTTGTGCAGACTGTTCTAAAAGTCATCTTTTTCCCCTTCTTTACCTTTTCGTGTTTCTTTCCTTTTTTCTTATTCTTTGTCCCCTCTCCTCACTCCCACCCATCGTTCATGTTTTTTGGAGTTTCTCTTCTCTTTTTTTCCTAAGTTTGTGGGTGTTTCTTTCTCAGAAAGATTGGGCCTTTTGAAGACAAAATCCAAGTTCAGTTAACGTTTCATTTCCAAAGACGATCGTGTAATTTCTTCCCTGTACAGAAAGAAAGGACTTCATTGGTGTTGACATTTCGACATTTCATCAAGTTTCTTTTTCCCGGAATTATGTTGTTATTGTTTGTCCTTGCAAAGGTCTGGCGATTTTCTTTTTACTTTATAAATTTATATGAATGACTATGCTCGTGTTGTTTTCAGAAGAGCCAGTCCTTTTCTCTCTCTCTCTCTCTCTCTCTCTCTCTCTCTCTCTCTCTTTCTCTCTCTCTCTCATGGTTGGCCTTCCTTGCCTCAAAGTCCTTTTTTTCTTTTTTCCTTCACTTCTACTCACACGACCTAACTTACATGCTTTCGGGGTTTGTATTCACTCAATTACACGGTTGAGCACAACACTTACTTTGTGCAAAGGGGTCTATCCCTAGCAAACGCCCACCCCCCAATTTTGCCCTAAATCTGTGCACAGGGGGGGTGGGCTTATGCTAGGGATTTTACGGTATGTGCAATGAATGTAGACGGAATCAGTGGATTTATTTACAAAAGCAATGGCTTTGGAACAATTATTAAGGCATCTATATCCATACACATCGGGAACACGTTTAGTATTTATCGGACTGGTTGAAGCTAAGGTTATACTGCTTTTTCTACTGTTACATGGTGTATGTGGTTAAGGTACTGCTTTGATAGTTGTGTGGGTGTTTTAAAAATGCTCGTGGGTACGTGTGCTTCACTTCAGTTCATATGTATACCTGTAAAGGATGGTACCTCATTTTCATTGCAAATCGACAGACATTTCGTTTAATGAAATGTTTCTGATGCTCCTGCAGTTACGCTATTAATACTACAGCTACCACCGGCACTACAAAACCACTTACATTACAACTACTGCCACAGCCACTATACTACTGCTGCTGCTGCTACAACTACTACTCCTACCACTACTATACCACCACTATTGTCGCTGCTTCTGCTACAACATCAACTACTACCCCTTCAAGCAGTTAAAAAAGAAGACAACAACAAAACAAGATGTTAAACATAATAATAATGATCAGTTAAACGGAAACAAACACAATGAGTCAAAACTACACACTTTCACCACTTTCAGACAACTGTACAATTTGTCATGCATTAACATTTTTCACGTGTGATACATATGTACACGTTAACACCTCTCAATAATTCTTGATACTGGAAAACTGAAGACTTCGTGAAATCTTTTCCATCACTAGAAATGTGTCTACCACAAAAAAAGAGATCTGATTCACTAAGGAAGCAAGAGGGTATAAGACACAGGGAAGATTATGTCCTTTAATCTCGTCCTTATTTATAACTGACCATCTTGCCAGAGACTGATACCAACCAACACTTCTCAGATAAGTGTTCACTTTGTTTTTTCCAAAATATATGTCTGACCACTATAAAGACAATTGGGTAGATGTACATGTGGATGTCTTGCTTCGTTAACAAAATAATCGTTCAAATAAATGACCACTCGTGCTCTTTTGTTTTTCACTTAGCAACAAACGAAAGAAAAGAATTGTATCATGCATGACAGTTACAAACTGTCTTTTGTTTTAGAAATCCTTTTGAAATGAGCTTTTGAGCATTGGATTTAATTTATTCACTACGTGAACGCTCTTCCACCACTGTCCGGATTCGGACGACTGCTTTACTCGAGGGGTTGATCCCCAAGCTCATGAAGATCCCCGGAAGATGCAACAGGGTGAAGATAATACTCATCTTCAGTGGACTCAGTCTCTGTGTTGGCAACGCACAGATGCGATCCTGCAATGGATCAAAATAATGCATTAAAACAAGTTCACATATCACACTGGACATATGTTTACAACATAAGCAGTACCAGAGTAGACTGAATTCTTTGTAGGTAAAGGGAAGTAAGCTAGCTGAGAGACAGCTAGGTTCGATTTGTAGATGTGAGCACACTGTACTTTATACATGTTTTTAGTGTGTATACGCGTTTCGGAGTGAAACTTCTACAGCAAATAGTTTGCATTCTTGAAGCATTTGAATCCACTAAATTATGAGACCCGTATTTGATAACAATGAAATTAAATTTCGACTGGAACTGTTTGGCAATGTTGTAAACATACGGACACATGTTGATGATATTAAGTGACACTATAATGGTGTACATATTTCACGGAGGCGTTTAGAAACGTTGTGCATTTAAATGTTAGCATTTTCTTTATACTTGTTTATCTCACTGGATCCACTCCTGCATTTTTTGTCGTATACTCTCCTGGTATTTATCAAAAGCCTTTTGCTCGAAACAATGCTCCACCCATTTTGGTTGGTACACATATTGCATAGTAATTGCGTCTGATAGGCTTGATACTTGTAGTCACGAGGTTATGCAACAAATATTACTGCAATAATTTGCGCGTAAGCCTATACAGTTTGTTGGTTTTACCGTAGCTCCAACCTATTAGGCTCTTGGGGGTGCGTGTATAGGTACTCTACTTTTGAAATACAAAACTGTCAATATCGACTGTCTATGTTATCTCCCTTGCATTGTACACGTGTGCAATGTGACCAACGATATGTTTTAGTTGTGTTTGTTTGTGTGATTGCTAGCTTGTTTTTTCTTGTTGTATTTTGTTTGTTTGTTTGTTTGTTTGCTTAACGCCCAGCCGACCACGAAGGGCCATATCAGGGCGGTGCTGCTTTGACATATAACGTGCGCCACACACAAGACAGAAGTCGCAGCACAGGCTTCATGTCTCACCCAGTCACATTATTCTGACACCGGACCAACCAGTCCTAGCACTAACCCCATAATGCCAGACGCCAGGCGGAGCAGCCACTAGATTGCCAATTTTAAAGTCTTAGGTATGACCCGGCCGGGGTTCGAACCCACGACCTCCCGATCACGGGGCGGACGCCTTACCTCTAGGCCAACCGTGCCGGTCTCTTGTTGTATTGGTTATTGTGTATGTTAAACGTGTGGGTGGTAAACGTCCCTTCAACATATTTGGGTATGTGGGTTTATGTGTTAGTATACTACTTCTAAATGAGAGCTGTGTTGGATGACCATTTAATCCATCTTAAATGGTACATATTTGCAATTTTGACCTTGAGCTGTTTTTCTATTTTGCTTGTGTGAGTGCTAGCTTGTTCTTATTGCGTTTTAACGACCCTTCAATCTATTTGGCAATGTGGGTTTGCGTGTACGTACCCTGTTTCTAAATGAGAACTAGATCCGCTTACCATATAATCTCCCTTGCACTGTGCATATTTGCACAGTAGTCCAAGAAAACTGTCTTCTTTTGGCTTGATTTTGTTCTTCTTTCTTATTGTTGTATTGGTTGTTGCTGCCTATATTGGTTATTCTAGGGATTGGTTGTTGTAAATGATAGAAATCGGAAAAATTCAAAATACTCTCATATTTGCCTTATATTGAATGTATGTTAGATTTCCTTACTGATAAGTAACTCCTTTGTTATCCCTGTTTCAGTGTTTGTTGTTGCTGTATTTTTGTTTTGACTAATTACTCTTTATTTTGATGGGTAATTTTATGTTGCCAGGATGCACAGATCAATCATGAATAAACAATATGCCACGCCTGTACAATAACAATCAGTATTCTCTGCATTCTGTGAACATTTTCTAAAGCCTTGCTTGTGCTTAAACGTTTATTTTCCAATGGGTTGGTAATGTTAATAGTTGTCTCCATAGTGTTTGCAGCAGCAAGCTTGTGTATGTCTTACACGGTGAATAGTACAGCATTTACACTTCTTCTAAAATGAGAGCTATACCCGCTAAAAAATATTATCTCCCTTGCATCGTGCATTTTTGTCTCTCTGGGCAATGATTTTGTTCTTCTGCTGGTTTAGTTGCTTGCTTACTGGTTTTTGCTCACTCTGTTGATACCTTTTACATTGTGTTTTTGCTTGCATTGGATAGAGTAGGTCATTCAATGTAAAACGTTCTCATTTTTGTTCAATGCAATACAAATGACAATGGGGGGAATGCAATGACAAAATATGTTTGATTGAAATAGAATAATTATCATATTTTTTAATTTTTTATTTAATCTTATTTGGTGGAAGTAAATACACAAGTGACCAACTCATTAGCTAAGGTAACTTGTGAGATATCTGCCCACATTTGATTGACAATTGAGTCATGCAAAAATCAAAACAGAAACCTCGTGTGTTTGTGTTGCTTAAAAGGCAGATATTACAATATAAATATTACCCTTCCTTCTACACTGCTTAGGTCTCCAATAATAACACGATATAGTATGTGTCACCCTACCTCCTACAGTGCTGACTTCTCCATCGCTGACACTCTCGTAGGTGTTACTGCTGGTGGTGTCAGTCGATCGTCTGTTGGCTGCTGGTTGATGCTCCCCCTGACGTTCTCTCTGTTGGCCTTGAAGTGGCAACTGCCTGTCTGGGTAGCGTTGCATCTGGATAGGTGCGTTGCCATAAGTAGCAGGTCTTCGACACAGTAAAGCGATGCATTCTAGAAATACACAAGTTGGTTTGAAGTTAACTTTTAAACGTTACCTTAATTAACCACTTAGACTATTCGGAAAGTAGATATAAGCAATCCGAGGAACATGGGCTTTGCATTTAATAAACCATTACATAATAATATTATTAACTAATGATGATAATGAACATTTTTTATTCGGCCCATCTCACAACAGCTCACAAATATCTATCGATCAAGGCTACTGGATCAGGAGCCCCTTAAATGCACAAAACAATCATGGACCAGTTGGATACTAAACATTATAACAATGCAATTGATATAAATCGTTTTTGTCTATAATAACAGTTACTCTTTGACAACGTCAGTGCAAGTATTTTAAATCAACTAACAAGACACACAACAGGTTGGCACAAAACAATCACAATGCAATAGGTAAAACGCTATCATATAATTTTCGTTCAGCATGGAAAGTTTAAAACAAAGAATACAGCCCCCCCTCCCCTCCCCCCACAAATAATAACAATAAAAAAAGGAATCACACAAAAGGAGAAAAAAAGCGAAAACAAAAACAAGACGTTAAATTCACATTCTGACGCAGGGTTTTGAATTTCTGTGGGAAAAAAAGCTTTGTGCATTACATAATGATCACATCTATGAACAAATACATTTAAAACGACGGAAAAAAGATTCCTGCTCTACAAAACAATGTAAATACAACTAACACGATAACTGTGTGAGTGAAAACAAAAATTGCAAACTCTTCACGTTGTACTCACGTCTCCGTTTGACAATAACTCTGAAAGTGATGGCTGCCACTATTCCAGCATTGACAACGATTAAGAAGATGCCCAAGGGAGTTTTGGCAAAATTAGCATCTTGTTCTGAAATGCAAATGCTTAAATATTTAGTATCAACAATAATGGTTTAGTGTGTATGCAAATGTTTAATGAATGCCAATTTGGTCATTCGTTAGGCAAACACAAATCAAAACAAAGGCACACAAAGAGACAAACAAACACAATCGAATATATTATATTCCAATCAAAAAATGTCATCAAAGTACTGTTTAACTTCAAACACCATTATTCGCACAAAAACGTGTTCTCTTTAACTTAGTGAATAAACTCATTGACTTCTATTTCATTGAATTCATGTATGAATACAGTCATGATGAATGAATTAACAAAACAGGTCATGAGAAGAAAATGGTACAAACGTAAATGATAAAGCAGATAAAGAACAAGAGAGAGAGAGAGAGAGAGAGAGAGAGAGAGAGAGAGAGAGAGAGAGAGAGAGAGATATATAGAGAGACAGACAGAGAGAGAGAGGGAGACAGACAGACAGAGAAAAAGACAGAGAGAGGGAGACAGACAGACAGACAGAGACAAAGACAGAGAGAGGCAGACAGACAGACAGAGAGTGAGAGAGAGAGACAGACAGACAGAGAGACAGAGACAGAGAGAGACAGACAGACAGACAGACAGACAGACAGAGACAGACAGACACACAGACTGACAGACAGACAGTCAGAGACAGACGTACACATACGTACAGACTGAAAGTGTAGAGGGAGCAAAGTTATGAACAGGGAGAGGCAAATTATAAACACAAAAATGCACTTTAATTGCATTACCTGTTACACTGATGACAAACTCAATCTGCCCACTTCCAACGTCATTTATCAAGGTGAGTGTCTGCAGTCCCTTGTCTGAGAGCGACACATCAGAAAAACTGGCATAGAACATCAGATCAGGCGGCGAACCAGTAAGCTTTTCGTTGCTGTAATCATAAAAGGGCAGTCAGATACACGAAGTGTTATCGATAGATAAGTCATCTTTCTCCTGGTATGCAAAGGTTGCCATGTTTGTATCATTTAAAACATTTGTCCATTTTTGAGGTACACACTCATGATTTTCTGTTGTGGAATGAATTTGGGTTTTCAAAAAAAGTATTCAATAAAAAGAAAATCAATTTGTAAAAGGCGCAGAATAACCAAAACAAAAGACCTTTCTCGCAAAAATGTTTGACAAAAATAACCAGCCTTTGATTTTTTTTCATTAGTAAAATACGAAAGAGATGCATTGTTATTTGTTGGTGTCAAGTTTAGTACCTGCAAGGTTTAGACGGGGATGTTCCTTTTTGGAATTTGCACAATTGTATTTCCTTGCTGTGACTGCGTACGGCGAACTCCAGCAGTAAATCGCTGCCAGAATTGACCTTGTACACTGGCGGGTCGGTGAACGTCTGAAAACTGGGACCACCTTGCAAAGAAATTAAGCGGTATAAATTGCATTGTTTGATATTCCACCATCATCATGATTATCATGATAATCATCATGATAATCATCATCATCATCATCATCATCATCATCATCATCATCATCATCATCATCATCATCATCATCATCATCATCATCATTGATGTCGTGCTCGTCATCATTAGAACAGAAATGATAGCTGCAGCAGGCCCCTCCCTAAATTCAGCCTAAAGCATATATATAAAAGCTACAGCTCCAATGTAACTATCGTTATGTTTGCAAGAATGTGTTTTGTTTTATCATAAAGAGGATTAGCAGCATCATCATCAACAACAACAACAACAACAACAACAACAGCAACAACAACAACAACAACAACAACAACAACAACTACTGCTCATATTGTTACTATGGCTACTGTTTGTTATCAGTTAAACCTTTACTTACATCTAACCAGCAGTGTTTTTGACAAACTTTCACCAGTGCTGTTCTTGCAGACAATATTCCCAGCATCATCGCATTGCACACTGTCAATGGTGTAGCTAACGTGTGTTTCTGGAGATACAGTTTTGACTGAAAACCTTTTCCCACGTCGGTCAAAAATATCCGGGACTGAGTTGTTTGGAGGGTACCCGTTTTCCCAGAAGCAGACGATTGTGACGGAAGCATTTTCATCCACCGGACTGGGAACGGTTAAGTTTGTTAGACTTGGATCATCTAAAACAAAATGAACGAAATCATGTCGAGTTAAAGAACATTGAAAAGACTTATAAAGTGACACTGCTTTCTTGTCATTCACTATATACCATTTTTGAAACTCCTGCCATTTGAACTGAGAAAAGACACAAAGTTCCATCCGTCCCGTACAGCCATATCAGTTATATGGACAATAAAAACAACCGGCCAACCAAATGTGTACCAATCTAATCAAGTAGGTAATATGTTAGCCTTGCACTATGTGGAAATGACAATTAAAAAAGTGGTATATGGACCAGCCAAGTAAAGCGTTGTTTGCTGCACACCGTATTATGAATAAATCCTTTCAATCAAAAGATATATGCAACATCTGCAAGTAGCTATAACAGCCTTGTACTGTATTATTGGTTCTTTCTTTCCTAGTTTCTTATTGTCTTATTTTTATTTGTATTGTGTGTGTGTGTGTGTGTGTGTGTGTGTGTACGTGTGTGTGTGTGTGTGTGTGTGCGTGCGTGCGTGCGTGCGTGTTTGTGTGTGTATATAATGTGTGTTCCCATGCATGTGAGTATTGTACTTACATGTTACATCAACCCAAAGAGAGACCTGATCCACGTGTCCCCCTGTTGTTGTCATCCAGGTCCAGTTTCCTGTATCTTTCCTTCCCACGTGTGTTGCCAGTTGATAATATTCTGAGTTGTTTTGGGGACATTGACACGCTTTGCTAGACGATTGACAGTTGTTTCCAGAACAGAGAAACTCACAAAGCACTTGTGTTTCAGAGAACTTTTTCACTGTTGTGTTAAATGTTTTGAAAGTGTTGCATTTATTTATGATTTTGAAACTGATGTACAGCAAGGAATCCTCATGCGTAGTTATCGTTTTATTTGTAACACCCGGAAACTCGTACTCGATGCCTGTAATGCACACACAACGTAAATGAGAAATGTATGCAACACATACATGTTTTCAACTATTGCAGATTTGATAAACATATAAACTGCTAACGCTCGAAATCAAATATGAAACAAATATCTCAAAAAACAAGAAAGGTACGCTACCTTAATTCAGGACAAAATCAAACATTCAAAATGTAGTTTTGTCTTTAATTAAAAGTTCCATGAGTGTAACCTTTCTTTACGTTTGAAAATGTCATATTTGTTTTAACAACTAATGAATAAGCATATGTGCAATAAAAAGGTAACAAATGAATGGACCAGACAATATATGAATTAGTCTGGAGGTATAATAAAGAAAAATTGCCTTCATTTCACGCATTTATTTGTTTCATTTACATGTTTTACTATATCAGTTATATTAACCAATCAATCAAGTCCACTATTCTATGAAACTGATGTTGAATTCATCAATTCGGATGTCCATCTTTCCATCAATCAACTGAATTGATTATTCACTCTGCAAACCGAATGCAACACAGTTGCTGTGTTCTGTGGTTTTAGATATACAACGTGGTACTGAACAGAAACATTTGCGTACACACTGCTCAAGCATATAATGCACGTATTTCATAACATAACACATACTTACACAACGCTTTGGTATGACTTTTACTGAACAAAAGTGACATGAAAACCAACACAAGTACGAAAGAAGACATGTCCACTCCATGCACGGAAATCAGTGGATGGCAAATGTGAGTATAGATTGCTCATGTCAACGATACAGATGAAATATTTCCTTATCATAATTAACTTTGGCATATTTAACTTCCTTTTGGTCAAAATGTTTGCTTGCTAAAAACATAAACAACAAACAGCTTGCTGTAGCAATCGAAACCTCGGAGTCAGAGTTTTGAACCTGTGAAATAGCATATCCCTTTCTGACACGTGTGAACTTTTGTAAAACCGTGTTCTTCTGTTTGTCTTCTTATTCGACTCTTCTTCATCTCTTGTTCTTTTTTCTTGTTCTCGTTCTTGTTTTTGTTCTTGTTCTTGTTCTTCTTGTTCTTGTTCTTCTTGTTCTTGTTCTTCTTGTTCTTGTTCTTGTTCTTCTTCTTCTCCTTCTTCCTATTTGAGCGAGCAGTCCTATAATACGTAGAAAGTACTGGTGTCTCGCTTCATTGGACATAAATACAGAAAACCACGGAAAACAAATAAGGGCATACTTAAATAAGATATACACACTAAGTAATAAACTATCAATCCACATACTAGTGAAAGCAATACAGAAACAAACGAAAGAAAGAAAGAGAAACGAAAAAAAGTTTATATAAGAAACAGATACACCATGAAACTAAAATGTTCAACAAACGTGGTGTAGTTTTAGTATTACTATGCTTGCTGCAGTCTGAGTTCTTCCTAAATAAAATGCATAATGCTTGTTTTTGCATGCATAAAACTGCCTATGACAGGGTCTTTGTTTTTTATATACTGTTTATGTTGTGTTCGAATGTTACCCTAAAAGGAGCTACATCGTCAGTTAAGATCGATAGCAAGAACAGAGTAAGGTTCGATTTTGACCAGAGAAACATTGTTCTAAAAGTCAGCATTTTCTGTCTGTAACAAGCATTTATTCTTCTGATCAAATTGCATGTATTCTTTACATAAAATTGCGTGTTTATAGGTTATTGGTATACAGTCATATTTTCGTATAGACCTCTTGCAGAAAGATTCATGTCAAAAGAAATAAAACCGTAATAGACGAAAGAAGAGTTTCCTGTTGGACACGGCACAGAATGAATCGGACATCATATAGCTCCACCTGAGATTTTGAAGTAAATAGAAGGGCAACAACTCCCTATCAAGAGATAATGCATTTTTTTAGAATTATCTTTGGACACGTTTCTACTTTCTTCTTCTTCTGGTTTCTTTTGCGCATTAGGTAGGACTACATTCTCTTGAGTTATTTAATCAATCAGTTTATCAACCAATTAATCAATACATCAATCAGTCAGTAAAGAAGAAAGTAATTAATAATACGGGCAGAAATGCTGACCGACAACGTTTCTTTGTTTAAATTGAATCTTTTATCTCACCATCTAGTCACCATTTGTAAAACAAAACGACTAACGTGTGTTTTGAGGGATCCTTTTACATTAAACATCCTTCCTATGGGTGTCCTTTTGACGTATACACATTACCAACTCACAGGTTTTGGCCATCCAACATGCATCTTGTTGTTTTTGTGTTGATAGCTCTATTATAATCTTTCTGATACAAGTATTATATATACAGAGGTTTAGTCTTTGTGTAACTGTTCTTATCCACCTGAATTTGTCTTAGATGACTGTTTTGGGTTTCCCCCCCAAAAATGGCATTTAATTTGTGTCCTTCTCTAAAAAGGACACATTCTTGGTATAGAGCAGTAATGCTGTTGACATGATTATGTTTAACGTCTCTCTGGTTTTATTAGAAGACTGTTGGCGTCAAGCACTGACGATTTATGTGTGTATAGACAGTCAGCTAAAGAAATTGGTGAGGGTATTTTTGACTAGACTGTACATGGCGCAATACGACATGTATTTAACAGTAGGTTAGCATTTCGATAAGTCAACATATATTGTTCATTCCAATACAACCCTTACCTGTCTTCCCACGAAAAAAGAAATAGTTATCACTAACAACACACCCGATAACTCTGTCCTCCCCTTTCTCTTAGCCCTCTCCTCCCTTCTCTTTCTCTCTCTCTCTCCCTCTCTCTCTCTCTCTCCCCCTCTTTCTCCCTCTCCCTCTCTCTCTCTCTCTCTCTCTCTCTCTCTCTCTCTCTCTCTCTCTATCTGCCCGTCTTCCCCCACCCCCTCGCTCTGTCTCTCTATGTGTATCTCTTATAAATACTTTTTGTCGACTGTAGGCACACGGCCAAGACGTTCTCTAAACCGTATAAAAAGATGTGTTGTCTGCAACAAATTTAGCTATTTAGTTAACCAGACCACGCATGACTTTGTCGAGTAATTTTTATAATAACACCACCCACCCACACCCCTCACCCCCACTTGCTCTCTCGGTCTCTATCATTATCTGTCTATCTATATGGGCCACTTGTGTACCCGGTTGTATTTTCACCTACACAATATAACCTTCCCCTTGACGAGACTCAGCCTTGTGTTATGCAAATATGAGGATCGCGTAGAACATGTACATTACGCATCGGATAGACCTAAGCCGCAGTGGTTCGGTGCCAAAATATATCAGCTTCATATACCTTTATCAGAATCTCGTCATAGCTTTATTCTTAAATGCTCTGACTAGGCCAGCTCTGATCTGGTTTTAAAAGATTGCCTGTGATTTGCCTTGCCTGTACACCATTTGTCACTTGGGTCTAGCCACACGGCTGAACGTTATGGTGCTTGAAGTAAGTTACAACTACTTTTCCTTGATTTTTTCTCTTCTGGTATGATTCTTTGCTTATGTTTTTGAGCAGAGGAAAGCCTACACAAAGCACAATATAAAACAGTTCACACATGTATTTATGTGTATAATGGTTTGATATGCTAAGCTACTATCATAGACAGTTGAAAACAGCGAGATTTAATCAATTTCATGTTGATACCAGTCATGAGAGTATTGAGTTTTATTTTTGGTTTGATGTTATTGTTTGGATATCTTTATTAGCAAAGATATTGTAAAAATGTGTGTGTTGTGATGGAGGTGAGTAGGTGGGGGTGCAGATGGAGCTACATGGTTTAACTATTACTACCATGTAAAAGGGAATCGAATTTTGGGTTTCCTATACGAAATGTAGGATCTGATTGACGTTCCCATTTTACAGGTGGCAAGATGACGTTACGGATCTTCAGGTCGGTGGTTCTGTTACTGTTAGTGGTACCCACTGTGTTAGCTGAAGGTACGTTTAATCTGTGTATAATTGCTCGGTGTGTGTAGGGCGGGGGGGAGAGGGAGAGAGAGAGAGAGAGAGAGAGAGAGAGAGAGAGAGAGAAAGAAAGAGAGAGAGAGGGGGAGAAAGAGAGTGAGAGAAAGAGAGAGAGAGAGAGAGAGAGAGAGAGAGCGCGAGAGAGAGAGTGTGAGAGAGAGAGTGTGTGTGTGAATGTGTGTGTGTGTGTGTGTGCGTGTGTATGTGTGTGGTGTGTGTGTGTGTGTGTGTGTGTGTGTTGGTTGTGTGTGTGTGTGTGTGTGTGTGTGTGTGTGTGTGTGTGTGTGTGTGTGTGTGTGTGTGTGTGTGTGTGTTCAATGATTGTTTAAACATTGTACATGTTTTGCACTTCAAATTTCTTTGAACTAGATTGAGCTGTTGCAAGTGCATATGACCTTGGAAAATGTATTCTTGTGATCTATCACGACGCACTAATTAACGGTTACTAGTCTCGGTTTGAATAAATCTGATTTTGTTTCGAATGTAAAATGTAGATTATTTTGTATGTGTACCTTCACTAAGCCCAATAGTTACATAATGTAGTATTTCATTTCCATTGATTTCAGATGACCCAACAAATATCAACTCATGCACAACCCCAGAAACAGTGTTGGAGGGGGAGGCAGCTGCATTGACGTGCACTTACAGCCAAAACGTGGAAAGCGATAAACAGGACTTTTACATCTTCAGATCGCAGAATGACGAAGAGCCAGGTAAGTGAGTGGCTGCTAATGAAAACAATAATATATTTCGACTAATTGTTTTGAAAGAAATTACAAATAGTAAGGCAGCCAGACAGGCTAAAAGTCAGAAACAGTGGCTGGCACAGTTATACGCTCGTATGTGTCAATGCATTGCAGTGCAGTGATTTTTAACATGCTACGAACCATGTGCATATTCACACATTATTTCAAAGAGGTGTCAAATATTATTGTTTAGGTATCACAACATCTCGGAAAGTCAGGTCTTGAGGTATTGCTTACCTGTGTTATGCAATACCTCACCACAGTTGCTGCGTTATCTACTCCTTTTCGTGTCGCAATGCAATGGCAGTTTAATATAACAGTGCCCCTATTGAACAGTGTAAGACTGGTTTTACATTGCAATTATATCTTTGCAATCTGTTTTCACAAAGCGCAGATGACTAGACCATGTAATCTGCATATCATTTTTCATAGAGAACATTTTTGCTAATTGCATTGGCGTTTTGAATAAATTACCTTTATGTGTTCTTCTGCATCATTTATGTACTTGTTGTGGTCATTTTGTTGTGCTGTATACTTGCACAGTAATGAGTCGTATTCAAAGGCATTTAATTCCACCAATATAAATTATTATAAGATAGATGCAACATCAGTATTGTATTGTCTTGTGCTCAAAAGGATGACAAATAAGTTTCTGTTGTTTTCAGTCATAGTGGTAATCTGCGCCTGGGATAAAAGTTATCAGCTGAACTGTGACATCAAGCATGGCAATTACAACGTCACGGTGCATGCCCACAGAGTAATACTGAACATATCATCTGCACAACCTGTTCACGCGGGGAATTACTCGTGCAGCACGCTTCCTCCTGCAACAGACCAACGAATTGAACAATGCAGCTTGGCTGTGCAAGGTATGACATATTCAAAGCATCTTATAGTAGCTATATCTCTTATTTTAGAGATTTAAAGTTTCTGTTGCACAAATATATAAGTACGCTTTAACTAAGCACGATGCATGACAATTGCTTGTTTATTAGCTATTTTGATGACAGTAAAAATAAAACATGAATATAATGATTAAATATATTGACTTTACTTTAGTGATTCTCATTACTCAAAACTTTAAGCTGCATTACAGAGGAAAGTGAAAGAAACCTTGTCCGTTAGTCAACAGATTTGTGAAAATCAACACAACCCTTCCCTTCTTCCTGTAATGTATGCTTTTGTATAATGACACATGTGTTTGTTTGTTTGTTTGTTTGTTCGGTTATCAGCAAAAACGACGACGGACACAATGAGCATAGTCTGTAACAAGGACGTAAGCCAGCCATCAGTAATGTGCATGTTTTCCGAAAGCATAGACGCCACCACAATAGTACTGGAAAGACATGATCTCCTGAACAGCAAACAAGCAGGTAATCCTCTTTCCACCATCACGCATTTAGAACTGCATGATTTAACAATACAAAATGTATGTCCTTGAAAAACAAAACACCAAACAACAAACACAAACAATCAAAACAGGCAAAACAAGCAATCAAGCAAAAAACATTCACACAAACATAATGAACATCACAACACTGGCGTTACTCTCAACTTATTGTCGGCAATGGTATGTTTTGCTTTTGTTGTTGTTGTAAAGAACAATTTGAGTTGTAATTATTTTCTATGTATTTTCAGTGGAAGTGATGCGGTGTGATAAAAGGAGTGAAAGATGTACATCTCCACTAAATGGATATAAAATCACCATCACCGAAAAGCCAGGAAATATCAAAGTATATGGCGTGATGATTCCTCTCGACGCCGCCGACCAAAACCGGCTGTACGTTTGTAAAACTCCGGAAGGCAGTTCTTGCGACATGTGTAAGCTGACAACTGATGAAGGTATTATTTAATTAATTGTTTGTTATTTCATGATTATATTAGTTGATATTTGAGTTTTATTTTGAGCAGTTTCTGTTTTTGTTCTGTGGTCTAATCGTTTTGTAGTTCATCATTTCGTTTTTGTGTTTTGTTTTTGTTGTGTTGCAATCTTTTGAATTCTGCTTTTTTTCTGTCGATCAACCTGTGTGTCTGTGTGTATGTCTTTTGTCGGTCTGGAAGGTTGTCTGTCTGTGTATGTATATGTCGGGTTGTGTTCTGCCATGTTTTGGTTGATTAATATGGGTTTGGTAGAGCTGTGAACAAAAGAATGCTTATCGTTATGATGTTTGCAGTTATTATTGACCAACATGAAATGTTTCCTTGTTTCAGTTCCTCCACAACCGGACACAGATAACAAAATAGTGCAAACGCTGATTGTGCCGCTATATCTAATCTTTGCGGTTATGGTGGTGATCGTGATCATCGTTGTAGTAATTGTGTTGAAAAGGTAAGCTCAGTTTTATTTACAGTCTAATAACTGAATTAGGTAGAAACATGTTGAAGTAAAGTTCAACCAAAAAGCTAGACATTCTTCAATGATTTGAGGATTAACAGAAGTAGGAGACCCTAGCAAATAGTTTATCTACAATGAATGTAACGTTTGTTTAGTCATACATTAAACGTTTCAATAGCATATCATTCTTGTTGTTTGAGCCTAAACGCTAAAACAATCTCAAAATGACATTATCTAAGATAAGGTTATATACATACAATGGCACAAAGTCAAAATGTCCTACCACGAGAAAACGAGCACTTGAATGTACTGTCACACCATGGACATTCCGCTGTTACTTCGTGTGCAATATTCATAATGTTGTTCTTTTTCTCAGATGCAAATTCAAAACCCATCAGGGAAGACCTGTGGAGCCGTTATCTGAACAAGTTCAACTTAACCAAGCATAGCATCCCATGGACAGCGCTCGTGAATGATCACACACGATATCTAAAGCCAACCATGATTATGATGATGATGATGATGATGATGATGATGATGATGATGATGATGATGATGATGATGATGATGATGATGATGATGATGATGATGATGATGATGATGATGACATATACGTTCATATCAACTTAATTTTTATGACGTTTATGTTTTATGTTATGTTACAGTCTTTCGTATTGTGGCTTCGTTTCGCCAACCTTGTGGTTTGCTGAAGTTGTCTTTGTTGCATTAATATGACTTAACAAGTATTAACACCTCTTCGTCAGAAGTGAGACGTGTGCTTGTCTAGATGTAGTAGGTTTGCTCATGCATTTCATAAAATGTATTAAGGTACACACAGATGACAACACACATGAAATACCATAGAAAAGCACTCTCATCCACTGCTGTGTTTCACTGTATGGTTGAAAAACTGCATTGAGACTGTGAAACTCAGCAGCTTGTTGACACAAATTCATATTTCACTTCATAACTTTCGCAACATGCTACGGAATTCGTGCTTGTTACTTTACAAAACTGGAGAAAATTCAACAAAGGTATCACGGATTTTGTCAGATATGTTTGTTTTCATTTCAAAATGAGTTCTATTATCGTAAGATAAGTAAAAGTACCCCAGCTTGTACTTCACTTGAGATTACATCTGTTTCAATGGAAATTAAATCTCTGCAGGTTAAAGAATACGATTTGGACATCCCAAGTTTTACTTCCCACGCAATTGCCATCTAAACAGACTCAAAACAGTTTTGCTGTTTTACTTTATTGAGTTTAGTTTATTCTCTTTTAGCATAGGCTTTTGAACGGCCACCAGATACATGTGTTATTTTGCAATTGCCAAATGTTTTTCTTCAGAAAGTCATTCGCGTGTGTAAACACGTCGTTATTAATGGATCTTGCAGCATAGTTTCGTAAACATTTCGATGATAATGGGTATAGTTGTAATGGCTTTCATGTCATTCGTTTTTTTAAGGAGAAAAGACACACGCTTGTATGGAAATGCACTACATGGTGCTTTGGCTGAGAAGCTTTTAGGTTCAGAAATCTGTTTCCTAAATCTGTGTGAGCTACGTGTTCCTAAAATAATACAAAGTCGAATTAACAGTCCCGCTTCCTTGCAGGATCTGAGGTACCTAAACTTGAAAACTGTTATTGTGTGTGTTTGTTGGTGTTTTTTACCTGTATTTCTAACAAACATAAATGGAAGTAAGCATTTCTAAATATGAAAACACTAAAGCAAGATAATCTTGTTTAAAAAAACAAACCAACATAACAGAATAATATGTTTACAAAAACACGTACAACAGGGTCAGTATTAACTCAAAATGTGTATAAATACATTTGTAAATACAATTGGAATGGCTGTGTGTGTGACAAGGCATTTCTCTTGCTGGCGGGTTGAATGAGAGAAAGAGAGAGAGAGGGAAAGAGAGAAAGAGAGAGAGAGGGAGAGAGAGAATTTGTGAGTATCTGCTTACAAAAAATAAATATGAATGCATTATTGTATCCTTTTATGCACGTGTTTGCTTGTCTGTCTGTCTGTCTATATGTATGTCTAGGCCTGTCTTTTGGTCTGTCTTTCTGCCTCTCTATACACTTTCCTTTCTGCCTGTCTGTCAGACTGTCTGCCTCAGTGTTAACAGAGGAAAATCAGTTATGAGTATAGGCAAACTCGTCTTCCCTGCCAAGTGTATTTGGCAGTCATTCAACTCTTGGACACATTATATATAGACTTGACAGTAGTCCAATGTTTCTGTGCTGGAAAGAACACATTTTACTAATGCAGTAACGGCGTCGGTGTTTATGCAAACGACTTTGGGAAGTACACACAGCGCTCATTATACACTTACTTTTCATTTTTTACTCGGGTATGGCTCGTGACAGTCTCACTTACACGTCAGCTAATGTGCACACACACACACACACACATACACACACAAACACACACACACACATACACACACACACACACATACACACACACACACACAAACACACACACACACACACATACACATACACACACATATCATCCCCATTCCCATTAAAACCTCATCTGATACGCGTGCTACGAGACAAAAAGTAAAACAATACGGCAAGAACAAGCAATCACATTTGCTACCATTTCAAAAACGTAACATACAAAAGACCACCCTACCCCCCCCCCCCCAAAAAACACACACAAAAAAAACTTACACCAACAGCAAAAAAAGCAAGCAGAAACAACTGGACGACAAACAAACATGGAAATAATCAAACATACAAACACACATACACGTGCGCACACACACACACACACACACACACACACATACACACACACACACACACACACACACACACACACACACACACACACACGCACATACACGCACACATACATACACACACACACAAAAACATTACACACACACACACACACACACACACACACACACACACTCTCTCTCACACACACACACAACGTTTTACTTTCGCTTCCCTGTTAAGGATTCAAAAAAACACTCGTGTTCATATACATGTTATCACGGACAGGATATGTGTCAAGTGCACGTTGATTTTCTTTTTAGCGGCGTACCTTACCCAATACAAAGTGGACGACTTTATATCAACAGCATAATTATGTAATGGTCTGGCTTACCTAAGTTCCTTTTTACTTCTATCCGGCTGCTTGGATGTCTACACATAAATCGCATTTCATATATTTTTTGCTTTTGACAAACAATCATTGTACTGTTTTGTTTTATTAAACGTTTTTTCATTGGTTTTATTCTACCACACGTGATATTAGTATATCTCCTTCCATTAAAGTCTCATGACATTTAAATCAATGGTATTTTGTTCCTGTCATCAGAGAGGAGGCAACCTAATGCTTCGCTCAAACGTGGACATGTATTCGTTTGGCACTTGATCAGAAAACCTTCATGTTTTTTCTGTGTTGTTTGTCTAATAACTCTGACTGGACACAGATTTGAATGCACACATTTGCTAGTTACTGCGAACATTTTCTTTCTCATTTATATATCTTGGCTTTTTACTTTAGAACGTTGATTGTAGTCATTGGTTTGTATTCACAAGTAGTCTTCAATAGCAGCCATACAGTGTTCTACGATCTTATACAAAACTGGATTTCTACCCACTCCAACCCACCTTTTGAAGTACAAGGGCGAAACGTTTAGGATGTTAGCAAATATCGTAACAAGTAAACAACAGTGTATTTTATTATCAGAGAGAGATACATCAAGTGGATATGACTCGAACTCAAATTCAGGTACACACGACTCTCAGTATATAAAAAACAGCCTGTTTACTCTCTGTTATCCAACACATGTATTTCAGGACAGGTGAACTCACAAGGCCTAATCCAACATGACATATAGATGTCATTCTATTTAAAACTTCTATGTATGAAGGCAATAAGGGGAATTTCCACAATGGGCAAGGAAGACCAAGTTACCTTTCGGGTATGTATGTATGTGTGGAGTACCCCGAAATCCAGGTGAGGGTAAGCATTATTCACATATTGGTTCCATGACGCAAACACCCAGTCAAAAGCAAAAGGGCTTGAGCCGAACAACCCTGGCCCCTTGCCAGCAATGACTACCCTTCCCCTCATCATTCATGAGTAGATTCAATATTGCCGTGCATATATCATTATCGTATACCTCAGTGCAGCGCAGTACCCAACAGTGACAAGACGTACCTTCCTTCGGCGCGCAATGCAACGTTTCAAGGCAAGATGAGCTTTATTAACAATATTATCTTGTACATAATACTGTACATACATTATTTACTATCATGGTCTGTAAACATCTGTTTCGTCAAATTGTGTTTGCAGTAATGCTACTTAGTGTCAGAAGAACTTTTTCTGTCTAAATGTAATGTTCAAAATGGCGTACCAATCATATTTATTTACTCTTTCAGCAACGATTTGTGTAACGTTCGTCTTTAACAAAGACCAATTGACCAATTCGACATACGTGATATATTGTTTTTGTTTGGTTCTAATACAGTACTGTATACCTTTGTGCGATGTACATGTTGATAGTTACTGTTTATAATGTCAAAAGAGATATCCAAGGCACACAAGTGATTACTGGATTTGACGATGTGTGCAGAGTCAAAGATGAAGATACTGTACTGTTCTGTTGTACTTTCTGCGTTGTGTCTGACTGCTACAGGAAGGCCGGGTTCAGGTAGGTGTACGTTACTACCAAAATATTATGTTGCTCTTTCAGTATCTTTGTCAGTGTTGGTCTCTCATTGTGCTTTAATTTCTCATCAGATTTCTTTTTCTCTGTGTCAGTTTCGGTTTTGGTCCCCCTCTCACCTTGCCCCATTCTCTGTCTGTCTGACTGTCTTTGTTTCTGTCTTTTTTTTTTCAGTTCGCATACCTTTAGAATAACATTCCAGTGAAAGCATTTGGCTTGGCTAATTAAAGAATACAGTTATATTTACATTGACATACTTTGTTTATTACAGGAGACAATCCCATAACATGTAAGACTTCAGGAACTGTACTGGAGCGCACTGCAGCTGAAGTCACCTGTGACTTTCATAGTACCTTTGACAATGCAAATGCTACTTTCTACGTATACAGACAAACTTCGAACGAACCAGGTATGTACGTATGTGTGTTGTTTGTGCTTAAATGGTAATGGCTGTGATAAAAGATATCGATCCAATCAGTGATAACATTCATTGATCATATGTAACGGTGTGACTATTCAATTTGCAGTGATCATAACAATATGCAGCTGGAACAATGGTGACCCACAATGTCGGTTGGTGGACGATTTTACCCTGAAAACGGCTAGCGCTGACGGCAGAGTTACATTTGAGGTCCAATCAGCACTACAGAAACACTCCGGTCACTACATTTGCAAGACCCTACCTGCCGATGAGGCGAACGCTGTCGGCTGCACCCTATCTGTGCAAAGTAAATAATTTGTATTGTGTTTAAATATGGTGTTGTTTCGTTTATGTTTGTTTTAGCGTTGTATTGTATTCTACAGTTACTGTCTACAATGCACTTAGAGCATATTTTGATTCAACTATAAGCTTATACTGGTAATCAAAAAGCACAATACATACAACATGTTCTTGTTCTTATGTTGTTGTTGTTGTTTATTGTTGTTGTTGTTGTTGTTGTTGTTGTTGTTGTTGTTGTTGTTGTTGTTGTTGTTGTCGTCGTCGTCTTTGTTGTTTTTGGTTTTGTTTGTGATGGTAGTGGTGCTTGTGCTTGTGTGTGTTTTTGTGTGTATTTTCCCCTGTGACGAGCTTGCTCTACTCTTAGTATAATCCTCTTTCCTTTGATCACCGGGACAGCACCACTTATCCCTGCATAAAAATGGAAAGAGAAAGCCAAGAGGAAATAGAGACACATTTTCATGTACATGACCTTATAAATATCGATAGATTTGTTGTAGTCACTTAATAATTGCTGGTTGCAGAAAATGAAGAATTCGGAGACAACCCCGTTTCTTGCCATATTAGTTCGCCCGTATTGCTGGGCGACCAGGCCTCACTTTTCTGCATGTTTCCAAAAACCATCGGCATGACTGGTGTCACGCTGGAAAAATACTGTGGTCCTGAAGGAGCCTGCAAAGGTATAATAGCATTGATTGATCAATACATTCAGTAATTCTTACTGGCATTAATTCTTAAGTTTTATTCATTTATTGTGATATTAATGTATAACTGTGTGCTTGAACGAATGAAAACATGAATTAATTGGTTCATGGATTTATTGTTTTATCTATCGATTCATGTATACATGTATTTGCTATTAGTTGTAGATGTGTATTTATTCATTTATTTATTCATTCATTTATTACTTATTGTTGTAATACATTTATTTCTTTATGTGTTTATTAATTACTGTATGTTTGTAATTGTTGAATCATATGTATGTATCTATATATTTGTTTAATTATTTGTTTGTAATTCATGTATATACTCATATTTATGCAATCATATATTTACTTATCCATTTATGTCTGTTGGTTTGTGAAATAGAGGAAGCACAAATGAGAACTGTTTGCAAACCATCCGACTTACTTAAACAAATTAAACTAATATACACAGACACCATGTAGATGTTTGAAAGATAGACACAACCTACAAACTACAACAACAAACATAGAACCACAAACTGTTCCATCCTTTGACAGTCTAAAATAAAATGGAGGCTAATTTGCGGTATGGTATATTTCAGAAGAAATCGTGCGCTGTGAAAAAGACAAGCCCTGCAGTGTGCAAAAGGAAGGATACCAAGTTGACCACAAAACTAAGTCCTACCTGAGGGTCAGCATTCCTCACACCACTGCCGACAGTGCTGGCATCTACCTGTGCAGATCCACTGCCATCACTCAAGAAAGTGGCACATGCTCACTTGAACTGAAACACGGTATGGTGTCATATTTCTTTGTTTTCCGTTTCACACGATTTTAGATTAACATCTAACAGAACAGATATGAACTCAATTGCAAGATATCCAAAAAGCCCACAGTTTGATGTTCAAAAATCATCAGACTATTCAGCAATATTAATGACATTTTGGTGGTTATTATTTAACAAACGATTTAATAAAACTTTTAATTCGCTCAAATATGTTTCAATTCTAGCAGGGGCGGACGAGGGGGGGTGGCACGTGCCCCTCCCCCCCCCCCCCGAAAAAAAAGAGAAAAAAAAAGAAGAAGAAAAAAAAAAAGATTTTTCTATGCTGATTCTATGACCATTTCTAAGTTCAAATGGCACCAGATGGCACCATTTTGCTTCTTTAGGCAATTTTTTTTCCGGGGGGGCATGCCCCCGGACCCCGCTAGCAAATTCGGGCGCTTCGCGCCCATCACATTCACTTTCGATTCAAAGTGCCCCCCCCCCTTACAAAGCAACTGATCCGCCCCTGTCTAGTAATATATTCTTATGCTTGTATATCACAGCGAGCAGCACAAAGACCTGGGCCTTGAAAGAGCTCACCCTGCCCCTATACGGCATCCTCGCATGTTTCATTCTTCTGGTTCTTCTGGGTGCTGCAGCTTTCTTTCAACGGTAAATTATGTGCAAACACACCAACTGGCCACACCCGGATTTACCCAATTGGTTTACACGTTTACATACACAGACATACAGGCAGATATACAAACACCCCCCCCCCCCCCCACATACACACATACACACACACACACACACCACACCACTTACACAACATACCCGCGCGTGTGCCCATGCACGCACGCATGCACGTACGCACGCTCTTTCTCTATCCCCTATTTATCACTCTCAATCACACAAACACACACACACACACACGTACCTAAAGTGTGGATGGTTACCTAAGAGGCGGCACTGGGTGTAGTGCCTTTCTAGTGCACTTGCACTACAACAGCACTGGGTGCAGTACTCGCTCCGGCATCGAAGAATTTTGCACTAAAAAATGCACAAAATTTGACCTATTTCGTCGCCTATAGAGGACGGAAAGAATGTCATTTTGAACATTGTTATGACATTCTTTCCGTCAAAAAAGTCAATTTAACGGTGTTAAATGAAGCGACCATCCACACAATTAGGTTGCCATCCAGAGTTTAGGTTGCCATCCACGTGTGGATGGTTGCCTTATGGTGATTTAGGCAACCAAACCTGTGGAAACGGGGGTACACACACACACACACACACACACACGCACACACACTCACACTCACACACACTCACACATACACACTCACACTCACATACACTCACACATACACTCACACACACAAACAGACAAACACACACAGGCAAACGAAAGAGCGAATAAGCAAACAGCAGTACAGTAGAGAAAGAAACATATATAGTTTTTGAATGTGTTTCATTACAGCCTGCTTTTATTGTTATGCAGGTACAATAAGAATGCACGCAAGTGAAGCCGGGACAGCGAAGAACCCCAAATGAATGCCAAGCAAAGCCTTCCGAAATAATTGTCATCGTCTTGACCTGCATCATCTCTCTTTTGTAGCTTGTATTGTATGACATTATAGTTCTGGTAAAGATGTACACAGACACACACACACACACACACACACACACACACACACACACACACACACGTACCTAAAGTGTGGATGGTTACCTAAGAGGCGGCACTGGGTGTAGTGCCTTTCTAGTGCACTTGCACTACAACAGCACTGGGTGCAGTACTCGCTCCGGCATCGAAGAATTTTGCACTAAAAAATGCACAAAATTTGACCTATTTCGTCGCCTATAGAGGACGGAAAGAATGTCATTTTGAACATTGTTATGACATTCTTTCCGTCAAAAAAGTCAATTTAACGGTGTTAAATGAAGCGACCATCCACACAATTAGGTTGCCATCCAGAGTTTAGGTTGCCATCCACGTGTGGATGGTTGCCTTATGGTGATTTAGGCAACCAAACCTGTGGAAACGGGGGTACACACACACACACACACACACACATACACACACAAACGCACATACACACACACACACACACACACACACACGCACACACACACGCACACACACACACACACACACACACACACACACACACACACACACACACACACACTCTAGCAGACACAGCGCGCTGATATATTTATACAATACTTTATTCGTCCATGAAATCTATGGTTTGCTTGGCGACATGCATTCTTTGGGGGTGTCTCAAAAGCGCTGGGTATGTCGTTTATTGGATATAATGACGTCAACAGCATTTAATGTGGTCTTACTGCCTATCCTTTTTAAAACACATACGAGGCAGTGTCGAGCGACAAAACACTAAAGTACTAACGTGCCCAACATTTTTGAGACAGCCCTTGTAAAAACATAGATTTCAATAAAGGCGAATAAAGCAAGCTACACACACACACACACACACACACACATACACACACACACACATACACATACACACACACACACACACACACACACACACACACACACACACACACACATGTTATGTTAACACATAGACACACGCACACGCAAGAGCTCACATTCCGAGAAGAAAAAAACCCACACACAAAACCACCAAGCCCTCGAGCATCTTAGAAGAGTAAAATTCAAGACTACTTATTCGTTTTAAGCATGTTGTTTTCTGACTGAGACTTAGGCGATGATTTTTCTTCAAAATATGTAACATTTGTATCGTCTACGCAGTGTCAAAAAAGAAGCGACCAAAATGTTTCTGAAAAGGATCACACCTGTTTTCGCAGACATTTTCTTTTAACATGGTTTTGACCCACGGGACTTCCATTTGGAAACATATTACTGCAACAACAGCATTGGGTGTTCTTATCATGCATTATCATAGTGCATAATTATGATGTCAAAAAGGCTTGTCAATATTGTCCATGTTTGTTGTTCACACAAAAACAACGCCCAGACAGTAACGTATATGACGTTTTTGTGCGTATTTATTTCTATCAGGGCTAGGAGCTTCAAGTAATGGAAATGTATTGATGTGCCTCAGTTAGCTTACAACCGACAAGATCAGGGTTGAGAACAATTTAGATTTTGCATCTGTTTTGCATTAGCTACAGGAAACTAGGACAATAGAGAACTGATACGGTCGCTTCTTATTGACAACGAGCGTCTCTTGTAGATATGGACTATTAACAGATTATGATGAAGAGTAAATTGGGTAAATAGCGTACTTATAGCATATGATAGCAGGGTTGTACAATAGCATGAACATATAAACACTTCTATTAATTTTATTTGAGCGTTTCTTTTGTTCAATGACATTATTTCATAATTTTATTTGTTATGTTTGTGTTTCCTTTGACGGGTTATAGCCTAAAAGTCCTTTGAGGCTCAAGGAAACAAGTAAAACACTTGTAAGGAAGCGTTTGTAATGGTGTTGAAATAAGCGTGACATTAACGTGGGTATCCTTAGGGTTTGAGAGTGTTTTTAAAGGGCCAAATCTAAAAACAAAGAGAAAAACATTTGCCGGATTTACTTCAATGTCCTGATGTCAAACGAGGGTACTCCCTGCACTTTAGATGCATGTATTTTTGCCACCCTATTGTTATCCAGTCGCATTCTTAACACAATTATCTGTGTAAAATAGCAGGTATATTTTTAGTACGTACAAACGTGTTGTTTCATGTTATACATGTTCCTTGTAAAGCAGATACAACTACTTTTTTAAAAATTTATTTGTATTTTGTTGTTGCATGGTTTGATTTGGAATTTGTCAAATGAGTTTTATTTGTATACCTAATACTATCTATTGTGGCAAATATCAACTTGTTTTATTGCACTTGCGTTTTGCACAGGGAGTACCCGTAAATACTGATAACGTAAAAATGGTATGTGTCAGTTAGATTGTAAAGACACATGAACAGCGTGAACACAAACTACCGCACTCACTGACTTTGATTAGACTCGGATGTATGACGTTAGCATGTTGGTATGACCTAACATTTGCAAAAGACAATAAACTCTTCTTAAAAACGTGGATCATGATATACAATATGAGCTGTTCCACATACTTCAGCAAATAAGGTAAAACAAAACTACACTGACTGAATGATATATGTGATGCATACATGCGACACCATGTGTGTGGTGTGTGTAATTAAAGATTATATATAATAAA
The DNA here is from genome assembly GCF_037325665.1 of Littorina saxatilis. Classification (NCBI taxonomy): domain Eukaryota; kingdom Metazoa; phylum Mollusca; class Gastropoda; order Littorinimorpha; family Littorinidae; genus Littorina; species Littorina saxatilis. The sequence goes on from NC_090252.1 coordinate 40,726,788, forward strand.
CGCAACACGATTTTTTTGAAATGGAACTAAGATACTCAGCATCAACAAATGTACAAGAAAAGACCCAATTACATCTCTCCCCTCTCTCTCTCTCTCTCTCTCTCTCTCTCTCTCTCTCTCTCTCTCTCTCTCTCTCTCTCTCTCTCTCTCTCTCTCTCTCTCTTTCTCTCTCACTCTCTCTGTCTCTCTCACTCTCTGTCTCTCCCTCTCTCTCTACCTCTCTCTCTCTCTCTCCCTCTCTCTCTTAAATGTGTATTTGTCAAACCCTTGGAAAAACACATATATATAAACATGCCCTAGCACATTTTGATAAAAACAATGTATTCCATCCAAAACAATCTGGTTTTCACAAAAAGCACTCATGTCATACAGCTCTTATAAATCTGATTGATCAATGGCGAACCAATATAAATTCCAATACATTTTCTGCAGCACTTTTTGTAGATTTTGCAAAGGCTATCGATGTTATTGATCATTCTCTTCTCATCAGGAAATTGTCAATATATGGCATGCAATGCACCACCATTAATATTCTTAAATCGTTTCATTTAAATAGAAAACAAATTACATTTACTAATGCATCATATTCAAATGAAAGTACTTTGAAATATGGGGTCCCACAGGGATCTGTTTTAGGCCCATTATTGTTCTCTATTTATGTCAATGATCTACCACTTTGCATACGTAATAACTGCGAGTTGTTTGCAGATGACACTACTATACATTCTAGTCACCATTCCTTAGTTTATTTATCAAAAACTCACCAAGAAAGCATTAATGGACTACTGAATTGGTCAGAGTTAAACCATATGTCTCTTAAGCATACAAAAACAAAATGTATGCTCATAACCACAAGACAGAAGCGACACAATCTATTATCGAGCATTCCGCCCCTTTATATTAAAAATCAAGTATTGGAAGAAGTGTCCCACCATAAAGTCCTTGGTGTAAAGATTGATAATAATTTGTCATGGAATTACCACATTGATTACATCTGTAAGATAGCTTCCCAAAAAATATATCAGTTATAAAAAAATTAAACACTTCTTGAATCTTCACTCGCGAAATATCTTTTTTTACAATCACATATTGTCAAATAATTATTGATTATGCATCCACTGTATGGGATTGTGCAAGTGCTAATGTTTTGAAACCTTTAGCTAGTCTTCACAGAAGAGCAGTTAAGCTTATTATGTTGAAAAATCACAATCCTTCACAATCTGATTATAAAAATGTGCAAGTATTACCATTTCAAAAAAGATTAATGTATAATAAAGGTGTTATAATGCATAAAGTGATGTCAGGGTATGCACCGGATACATTACGTGATAATTTAATTTTAAACTATAACAGACTAAAAATCATAACACCGACTCCACGTATTGATCTTTTCAAATCAAGCCTTATTTATTCGGGTGCGGTCATATGGAACGCACTGCCTATTTTTCTTAAACATAAAACAAAGACATACAGCTTCAAAAAAGTACATGTTACAAATAATGCAACTAAACATGTGCTGAATGATTCATCAATTCATTTAAAATGTATGTGCATGTTAAAGAAAATTATAATAATATGCAGATCTAAATTAAGTTATGTTACAAAGTTACACTTGTTATCCTTACTTTCTCAAGATCAACTCTCCAAACCCAAGTTATTGCCCCCATCCTATCTCAGCCCTCTTGCGTACTCAAACACTTATGCACCAAGTAAATATTATATTAATACCCGTCTTTTATGTAACCTTTTCCTGAAAAAAACAGCTATGACTAGAAAGTAATATAGACATCGCGTAGATTGTCGGGCAAGTCGTCTAATAAACCGTCTCTGCGCGTGTGTGTGTGTGTGTGTGTGTGTGTGTGTGTGTGTGTGTGTGTGTGTGTGTGTGTGTGTGTGTGTGTGTGTGTGCGTGTGATAGTATATTGTCTGCTCACAAACAATTAATGCATCTCTGCTTATATAATTTGTGTGACACAAAAATCAACCAAACAAAAGATACACACAATACGAAAACAACAACAACAAAAATAAACACACACACACACACACACACACACACACACGCATACATAAACACACACGCATACACGTACGTACGCACGCATTACGTACGCACGAAGGCACGCACGCACGCACGCACGCACGCACGAACGCACACACACACATACACACCCACATACACACACACACACACACACACACACACACACACACACACACACACACACACACACACACACACACAGTGTAATACCTGTCTGACATGTGACATTGTCCTGTAAAAAAGGTATGACTCGACGGTTGAAGTCATACCGGGTAGTTATGAGTCAGCTGGCAAGTTTTCAGATAACCGCAATTGAAAACACAAGATACGTAAACTGAGAGAGTAGGCCTGAGCCTTTTGCTTATGAGTGTCATGTTAGGTAGCTAAGAATAGTCTGAGGCAGGCCATTCTAGTCACTCTATGTTCAACATATCAATTGGTCTTATTTGAGGGCGGGTCACGGAGAGGGGAACAACATGGTGACTCCAGTAAGTATGGAATACGTTGTTCCAGTATTTTACAGACAGTTTTACTCCTGATTCTTTTTTTTTTTCATATTGTCAAAACTTAAACTCCAAAATGGATTTTGGTGGCAATGGTCCACATACATGAGCGTTTTAATTTAAGACGAACGGAGTCATAGACTATCTTATATGATGCATACTGATAAACCATCCCTGGTTTATGCTTGGATTTTGCTTTTGTTTGTTACAAGAGCTTTTTTGTCTTGTTTTTGTTTAGTTACGAAAATGACGCTTCACACCGGTCAGACAGTCTTAGCTTGGCTGTTGTTCGGTGTCTGCCTTGGTTCAGGTAAGTAGACATAATCCCCGGTTAGATATCTTTTGTTATGCAGACTCTCAGGTTTTTTTCTCTCACAACTTTGATATTCATATCACATCATTGGGATTTTTTATTTATATTTTTGTTGTTGTTGTTGTTGTTGTTGTTGTTTGTTGTTGTTTGTTGTTGGTGGTGGTGGTAGTGGTGGGGGAGGTGGTGGTGGTGGTGGTGTTATTGTACTGTTCTTCTTCTTCTACTTCTTCTTCTTCCTCTTTTTGTTCGTATTTTGAGTTCTTGTTGCTGTTCTTCTCCTTTCTCGGTGGGAACACAACAATTATTGTGTACGGTTTATAATCAACTCTTTTATGACATTGTATTTCTGTGACCCGAGTCTACTTATGTGATAAATAATGTATATTGTTAGTGTATATTACTACGTACAGTGTTCATGTATATGATATATTAAGTATACCATGTTCAGGTGCAGATATATCCTGCACTTCCCCAGGGACTGTGGTTGAGGGGGAACATGTTTCATTGACCTGTTCTTACCATAAGAACCTGCAGAGCGAAGGGCAAGATTTCTACATCTTCAGACAAACCAATGGCAAAGAAGCAGGTGAGTATTTAATTCTAACAGATCAAATTAAAACATTCCTGGACATTTACCATCCACCTGAAAGCTTCATTAACTAATCGTATATCAAATATTCAATCATGTTGCAGACAGAAATAAGTATCCCTTCAGATATTAAATTGAATGTTCCCTTTTGTTAAAAAAAACACCCTCACCTGATCTTTATCTGAACAAGATCAAGAGAATCAAAGTTGTGGTCTAATTCTACTTATATAGTGTTTTATTTCGATTTGCAATACTTCCCCTTACAGTTTTAATAAGACATTTATGTGAAATAATGTTATTCTTAATGTTAGTATGTGAACACACAGTTTGTCTACGAGACCAATGACATGCGCATCGTGTTCTACTTTCAGTGATAGTAGCAATCTGCGCCTGGGAGAAAAGTTCTCTGAAATGTGAATTCCAGCATGGCTACAACGTCATTGTACAGGGCCCCAATGTAACACTCAACATTGCATCTGCACAACCAGAACATGATGGGAATTACTCGTGCACCACACTTCCGCCAGAAAATGGCATGCGACTTGTAGAATGCAGCTTGACTGTGACAGGTTTTATAATCATATTTGTTCAACTTTTTTTTCAAACAGTTTCATTGGAGAAACAGAATGGGTTCGGACACAGAAGAAAGCCATTCAGACTAACTATGTTTTGTAGTTACTTGTTCTTGTTCTTGTTCTTGTTCTTCTTGTTCTTGTTCTTCTCCTTCTCTTGTTTGCTTGTTTATTCCTGTGTTACTTTCTTCTGTCTCCTATTTCATGCTTGCCTTCTGTATGTCTTTCACGGGTAAATATATTGGCTTATTGAGAGAACAGATCAGTGATGAGTTATAAAGTAGCCAATAACGAACGCCAAAAAATGCCGCTAATGAAATGCATTCCATTGAAGCTTGAACTATGTTACTAAAGAAAAACAATAATGTTCTTTCTTTGTCTCTATTTAGGCAAGACACCAAGCACCAGTGGGAAGATATCTTGCTTTGCACCGACACGACTTTCACGAGGACAGCGAATTTCAGCCACCTGCATCTTTCCAGACAGCCTGGACGCTGACAACTTAGTGCTTGAAAGATATGACAGCTCGTTCATTACTAAACCAGGTATGAAGTTGTGGTGGTGATGGTGGTGGTGGTGTCGTTGGTTAGGTGGTGATGATGATAATGATGATGATGATAATGATGATGATGATGATAATGCTGCTGCTGCTGCTGCTGCTGCTGCTGCTGCTGCTGATGATGATGATGATGATGATGATGATGATCTGGATGAGGATGATGATGATCTGGATGAGGGTGATGATGATCTGGATGAGGGTGATGATGATGATTTGGATGAGAATGATGATCTGAATGATGATGATGATGATCTCCTGATTAGTTTGGTTACTTTTTTTCAAACAATTGTTTTAAACGAATCAATTGTGTGGGATGAAACATTAAATTTTGTGCTCAGAAAATGAACACATGACAGCCTAAGCAGTGGCATACGACTTGATGCAGAGCATTTTCACTGTTACTAAGAACAACATTCTTTCATTATTTCCTCAGTGGGACTAATTCGCTGCAACAGAAGAGAGGACTCGTGTGTAGTGAACCACGATGGAGGCGAAGTCAAAACTGAGCACAACTCCGCAGATGGCTTCCGACTTATCACAGCCAAGGTCGAGCAAGTCGGGCACTATGTATGTAAAGCGAACAAGGAAAGCAGACTGACAGAAATGTGCACGATGAAAGTTGATGGAGGTAACACATGTATTATGTGTGTACTTTTTGTGTGTAACCTAACACATATTTAGTTTTTTTAGTTTTTTGTTAACACGTTTTTAATTCTTTTTGGTACACGACACCAACATCAGACAGCAACATCAAATAACATCAGACATACAAAACTAGGCTATATGCATCTTCAAAAATATAAGAACAAAAACAACGGGAAAACACAATAAAGCATACAATCACACAGCCCATATTCAATACATTTCTAAAGCATGTAAACAAGCTGTTCGTCTCCTTTCTTATCTTTCTATTTGATTATTTTGTAACACTACTAATAACCACCGAGTCCTCTTCTCTGTTAAGCTGCTGCAAAATAAACAGACAATGTTTATGTCCAAACCTAATACATCTTTACCAATGCCTTTGCTACTCCTATCTACTGAAACCCTATTTCATTTTTTTGTATGAATGCTTCACTTTAAATACTGTCAGTACTTTTGGTTCCAATCACGTCTTTTTACATTTGTGACCCTCCACCACGGAATGAGTCGCATGTCACCTTTGCATGATTTTCAAATGTGTACATTTTCCAAACGAGTTTGTTATGCTCTATCCAGCGGTGAAAACCGTTTTAGAAAAGAGCAAAAACTGTTTGAGTTATAAGCCTGTGACTAAGGTGACCCTCACACTGTTACCAGACACTCCCCGGACTTATATTAAGCCTAGCGCAGAACCGCGCGAGGTGACATGCGACTCATTTCGTGGTGGAGGGTCACATTTAGTCAAGCTTTGACTAAATGTTTTAACATAGAGGGGGAATCGAGACGAGGGTCGTGGTGTATGTGTGTGTGTGTGTGTGTGTGTGTGTGTGTGTGTGTGTCTGTCTGTCTGTGCGTGTGTGTGTGTGTGTAGAGCGAATCAGAGTAAACTACTGGACAGATCTTTATGACATTTTACATGAGAGTTCCTGGGTATGATATCCCCAGACGTTTTTTTGTTTTTTTCGATACATGTCTTTTATGACGTCATATTGTAAAAGTTGAGGCGGCATTGTCACACCTTCATTTTTGGTTTAAACAAGATTTTATTAAAGAAATACAGGGTGGCATGTATATGTTACAGTCAAAACGGGAAATCAGTCATTACGGGTAATGACTAAAAGTTTTAGTCATTTCCGGAAATGACTGATTTGATCAGTCAGTACCGGAATTGCCTAAAATCTTTAGGCATTACCCGTAAATGACTAAACTTTGTGAATATTTTTTACCCTTATTGCCTGACTGCTAGTCATGTTCAGTCATTACTGGTAATGTCTAGAGCATATTTTTAGTCATTTACGGGTAATGACTAAAGATTTTAGGCATTTCCAGTAATGACTGATCAAAACCGTCATTTCCGGAAATGACTGCTAGTCAAGAAAATGCGGAATGTGAATACTAGCTCACTCGGCTTTCTGTCGATTACCAATACACATTATGTGAACTCTTGTTAACTGTAGAATTTTTTCCACAATTATGATTCACGATCACACTCGCTGAAGCACAGAAAGAGTTTGTAGATCAACACAGCCAGTGTGTGTGTGTGTGTGTGTGTGTGTGTGTGTGTGTGTGTGTGTGTGTGTGTGTGTGTGTGTGTGTGTGTATGTGTGTGTGTCATTTACTTCAATTTTCCATTGATTTATTCTATTTTACTCCAGATTTCTGTTCAATTTATCGAATGTGTATTTGTCATTACAGCGTCAAAGTGTGTGTTCAAGACGGTTTAGTTGCAAGGGGTATTGACAGGGGGAGGGAGAGAGAAAGACAGAGAGAGAGAGAGAGAGAGAGAGAGAGAGAGAGAGAGAGAGAGAGAGACAGAGAGAGAGAGACAGACAGACAGGCAGAGAGAGAGAGACAAAGAGAGAGAGAGAGAGGCACAGACAGAGAGAGACACAGACAAAGACAGAGAGAGAGATAATTCCATTTTCTTTAAATTTCTGTTCATTTTATCTTTTCTTTATTCCAAATTTCTGTTCATTTTATCTAATGTGTATTTGAAATAAAAGATTGACAAATGTTTAACATCAGAGTTGCGAATAGATTGAGAGATTATGCGGTTCGGGGTTTGAGCGCTTTATGGCGAAAGGAGTGCGTTCTATATAGCATTTATATTGGCCGATCTGAGAAGTACATGCATTTAGTGCGCGTTTTATAGCAATTGGCTTTCGCACACACGGGTGCAACCTTCGTGTCTACCACTCTGTGTGTTTTATAGCCTTTACAACCAAATAAATTTAATGTGTTTTTGCTTGATTTTTGAATTATTACTAAGTTTAATATTGACTTATGTTAAATATTGTATGAAAACACAATATCATGCATAATTGGATAAAAATTAGATGATTGTGGGGGAGCAAACTATGAAGACTCACAATTTTTGTAATAATGGGATTCATCTCAGAACATTTAGTTCATGTTCAGTCATTACTGGTAATGTCTAGAGCATATTTTTAGTCATTTACGGGTAATGACTAAAGATTTTAGGCATTTCCAGTAATGACTGATCAAAACCGTCATTTCCGGAAATGACTAAAAGTTTTAGTCATTACCCGTAATGACTGATTTCCCGTTTTGACTGTAACATATACACCTTCATTTTTCAATCAAATTGATTAAAATCTTGGCCAAGCAATCTTCGACGAAGGCCGGACTTCGGTATTGCATTTCAGCATGGAGGCTTAACAATTAATTAATGACTTTGGTCATTAAAAATCTGAAAATTGTAATTAAAATTATTTTTTATTAAATGATCCAAAATTACTTTTAATTTATTTTTTATCATGTTCTGATTCCAAAAACATATAAATATGTTATATTTGGATTAAAAACAAGCTCTGAAAATTAAAAATATCAAAATTATGATTAAAATTAAATTTCCGAAATCGTTTTAAAAACAATTTCATCTTATTCCTTGTCGGTTCCTGATTCCAAAAACATATAGATATATGTTTGGATTAGAAACACGCTCAGAAAGTTAAAACGAAGAGAGGTACAGTAAAGCGTGCTATGCAGCACAGTGCAACCGCTACCGCGCTAAACAGGCTCGTCACTTTCACTGCCTTTTGCACTAGCGGCGGACTACGGTCATTGTGGAAAAATGCAGTGCGTTCAGTTTCATTCTGTGAGTTCCACAGCTTGACTAAATGTAGTAATTTCGCCTTACGCGACTTGTTTTCTTTTCAGTTTACTACTTAATTGTTATGCCGTCGATCTCTTTTTTGTTTGCACGTCTGTTTTATGCTTGAGTAGTTTCACTCACACAAATTCAAACTCATTGTGACTGGAAATACTTGTTTTAAGCTGCAGAAGAACCAGATGCATCGGACAAGTCTCTGCATAATCTGACTACACCTATGTATGCGATTCTCGCGTTCCTGGTCCTGGCAATTATCTCAGGTGTTGGCGCTTTTCTGTGGGTCCAAAGGTACATACAATGGCAATTAAGATTTAGCGTTTAACACGCAGACACTGGTGGTTTTTATTTTGATAGTCACAGTTTCTAGAAACAGACGTTTACGTCATCGACGTTCCAAAGGGAAACATATATTATCTTGTATTTGCGTTCTTGTGATGGGTTGGTGTTGTGTATTTTTGTTAGATCTTGTTTTGGGGTTGATTTTGGTTCTTAAAATCCGTTAATTTTTTGGAAGGGTTTGGGAAATACTGCTTAACCAATGAACAGATTATGTATCTATTTTGTTGTGCTAGTATCTAACTATTGTTAAAGACGATGTTTCTGGTCTCCTTTTTTACAAGACAAACTTGTGAGGAAACCAATAAAATGTATCTTCCTTCCTTGTACACAACCACGTACAGCCCTGTCCTAGATGGTATAAGGGAGAAGAACATCATACCACTCACACATATATCTAAACGTATAAAACATGCACAGTCTACCTGCTAACTGTGCAGGGAATAATGTTATGACTGAAAGTATTGTTCAAAATGACATATTTATCAGTATGACATTGTTTGGACCGCAAACAAACAAAACAAACAATACAAAAAACGAACGAACGAACGAGTTAATTCTCCCCAACAAGTACACCTCTAGACATTTAGCAACCAGACTGTGAAATGTCGGTGTATGTCCATGTGGAAAGGATACACTTATCCCTGATATACTCCAGGATGGATGGATGTACTGATTCAGAAGATGGTCTACATTGTAATTAAAAGACCTGTTGTTGTATTTTCTTCAAGTACTTGTTATTTTTTTGCAGAAAAAAATGGTGCAAGAAATCGCCTGTGGCTCATACAGAGGAAGAACAGCAACTTTCGACAGCAAATGGTCATGCTCGACCGAGCGTCTGATTAAGTGCAAATGATTCAAATCACTTGCGGTGATCTACCGTTTACTTACACCCGTTTTTGATGTAGTTATGCATAATGGGATGAATATTATAAGGTGTTAGCGACAACAGCTGTCTATAAAAGAGTAACTTTTGTGAACAATTAATCAATCGAATGACGGACACACACATTCCTTCAACGAGTATCTCGAACAAACAACAATATTTAGTATTCACAGTATTTTTAAATGCGTTATTCATGTAAGCATCAGTCGAATTGTTTAATATACTTCATATACCTTAGGGAAAGATTTAGTTACAAATGATGCTTACGAGTATAGACAGCGTTACAAATTTGTTTGAGAAACAAAATATGCTATACACGCACACATGCTCAAATTACAGTTCCACTGCAGAGAGGCTGAGAAGTTTCACTTCGTTGGCACTGTATTATCGACACATGTTGCGCTGTGATGAACTTTTGAAAGTGTTTGTAATGCAATAAAGTTGCTTTGAATCACTATTTAAAAAAAAAAAAAAGACAACACCCTGTGATATGTTCACGTAAAGAAACGATGAAATGCAGAAGTGTTTTGGTGCGGATGCCTAGAATAAGAAAAACAGAGACAACAGATTTGATGATATCTGTTTTGATCACAGTTGTTCCCTTGTAAAATAGAAGAAAGGTCTCGCAAGAATGACCCCTGTACCTCGGAAATTATTCATAACTAAATCTTCCCTACAGGCAGGTGACGTATATTAAACATTCGACTGTATGACAAAGGGAATGTTGACACAAATGACAAATTCCAAAATACCATGCAACATACATGTAAACTGACACCCCCCTCTCCCCATCTCCGGTTATCTTTGCTTTTATTATTTCTAAGTTTGTTTTGCTTTGTTTTCCTGTTTATTATTAAATATTTGTTTTTTTGTGTCAATTTATGTATTTTGGGAGGGCGCATCCGAACGAATAACAGTTTGTAATAGATCGTGGTTTACCCACTGTGTGTCTTGTCAATTGCTCTGTGTATTGTACGTGCCGCCTAAGTTATGAAACCATTTTAATTTAATTTGATTTTATATTTTATTCATTTAGCCAAAGGTTTCTCTACACTTTATTCTGTTCTATCGTTCACATGTGGGGCAGTTATTTTCCGGTATATAGCTATTCTAATTGTAAATCGTTGTGTCACTGTAAAGTACAAATAAAAGAAAAACACATATTAAGGTACGTTGTCAGATATATTTATGCCTGGATGTGTGTGCAATATATCCCAGTCTCTCCACGTCTATCTCTGTGTATATTTCTTTGTTTTCGTTTCTGTCTGTCTCTCATTCTCTCCTTCCAACACACCCCCATATCTCCCCAGTGTGTGAGTGTGTGTGTGTGTGTGTGTGTGTGTGTGTGTGTGTGTGTGTGTGTGTGTGTGTGTGTGTGTGTGATATACCTTGAGTTTGCTACAAAAAACTGACCACTCACACACACACACACACACACTCACACACACACACACACACACACACACACACACACACACACACACACACACACAGATCAGAAAACACTAATTCTGTTCAGCATTTACAGACACGTAGCTAGTCTTCCCTCTTCAAACAATTTACACAATTATTAACCCGCTCGGCTTTCATATTTCCTGTTGCTGATATAAAATATATTACATATTATTTTATTGTAATTTAGAAAACACAAAGCACAGCACAGAGGTATGTCGTCATTTTCAGATTCATCAAACACATGTACTCTCAGATCAATGTTTTATCTTTTCTGAGTATACACAGTGAAACAATAACTTATACAGAATTGATTTAACTACATGGTTACGCAAATAGCTTAACTCGATCATGACGACTGATATCATGCTATTGCTCCAAATTCGCCAAGCGACGTTAAAGCACAGACTTCGCGAAGTTTTTGCAAAGTCAACTTCGGGCGTAATTAAGGAAGGCCTTTATCGCCAATCTTGCACAGGAAGTTAGTAAGGATGCAGCGTGACATATATCCATTCAAATAAAAAACAGGATTCCCAAAATGTTGTATTTTACATAACTGGAGAGGCTGGCAACATAGTAACAGTTTGTTTGTTTATTTGTTGCTTAACGTCCAGCCGACTACGCAGAGCCATATCAGGACGAGGAAGGGGGGGATGAAGGGGGCCACTTGTCAAGCGATTCCTGTTTACAAATGCACTAACCCATTACTTGTGTCCCAGCAGGCTTTAGTAAAACTAAATTAATACCTACTGGAAGATTACCAGTTTCCAGTATGTTAAAATAGGCTTAACCTATCTACTGCTGGACTTACATCAGAACACTAACAGATTAAACTATACATGAATCGCGAGACAAGCGGCAAGAGAAGAGATTTTTGGAAAAAATACAGGTGAATGAGCAAGAAGGCAGAAAAAAGAAAAGAATTCATGAAGAAAAAGAGAGCATGACAGGAAAGAGGAACCAAAAATCTACCTAACAGCAAACTAGAAAGCTCCTGGGGTTCCAAAAACAGGAGGGGCCTTTAATTTCATAACCGCAGTGCCCCACTGCGGGACATAGTAACAGTAATCAGGGTAAAATATAATTATGGGCGCATATCCATGGAAAGAAGACGTTGGTTTAACACTTCAAAAGGCTAATGTCACAATTAATTGGCGAAACATGCACACTATATACTCTCAAATAACAGAAATAAGCTTGCTAAAACAGCAGTATTAACTTCCCAAGAAAAAAGAAGAAACAAAACCACAAACGGCCTCATAGTTGCTAAAAACGCCCATATCTACATATTTAACAGAGGACAATTATCACATTACAAATTAAGTTAATGATTTTGGAAAACAGCAACAACTATTAAAAATAAATCCGACATTTTGTTCAGCTCACAGTTTATTTGTGCAGTGTAAAAAACATTTATATAAACAATACATACATTTGTAATATACGATTTAAACATAAACGTGTCTGGGGTGTGTGTTTATGTGATGTCTATGCACTTAACATTGTTAAAAGCATATCTTGGAATGCTGAGTTTTCTGTTTGGTTAACTGTCTCTTTTTGTTTTCTTGGTTTGTGTTTGTTTGTCTGTCTCTTTCATATGTGTCAAAAGCAAGGTAACTGATTGACGACCAACCCTCTTATCAACTATAAACATTGACCTGATCATGATATCACCACTGATAAAAAGCAAGCATGTTTTAGTTATATAAAAGCCCTGTTTGTTCTTGCTTTGCCTGTGTATGTGCTATTCAACATACTTGCATACGTGAGGTCTACAATACTATTTTGAGGCCTGCCATAAAGAAAATTCCTTGTACATTATTTTGAGTAACTCGCTGTACATATTAACTAACATCACCTTTCACTGTGTAATTGTGTAGCTGCAGCACAAATTATCTCCTTGCAACTCGTGCAGCCTAAATTGTTGCATGGTTTAATTCCTAGTGTTTGTTTAGATAGTATATCTGCCTTGGTAATCATAACTATGTCTGAGTGATTGGATAGGCACATTACTCTTGTTCATTGTGGCGATAACAGTGAAAATGTATCTAATGACATTTGTTTAATGCCTTCAGCTGTGTATGAAATCGATCATAATGCAAGATAACTATTAGTTCATACATGTGTGTATAGTATTGTTTTTTTGTATTAGGATAACACAAATTTTAAGTGTTCAAAATCTTCAAATAACAGCACTGTAGCAATAGTAGGAGTTAGTTAGTTAGTTGTTGCTTTTTGGGTCCAGCGGACCATATAGGCCAAATCAGGACCCCACAAGTTCAACATTACACATATTTAAATTAAACCAAAGTTACTTAACAAAATTAAGCAACAGTAGGAGCGGCAATGGAAAGAAGAAGAAGAAGAAGAAGAAGAAGAAGAAGCTTTGTGGAATAATCTTCCAGAAAATATACGACAAACGCAGTGAGTTGGTGAATTTAAAAGATTTTTGACCAATGGAGATGTTGTTCCACAGTATTATTATTTAGGCAACCGTAATTAAGGCACAGGTATTTCACAGCAGGTTGAGATTAAATATGAGCGATTTGCAACAAGACCTTGTTAACCGACACCTCTCTGATAATTTAGAATGCACGTGTGGAGTACGCCCGGAAGACGCTGAACACTTTTTGTTACATTGTCCAAAATTTAAAGAACATAGAACCATTTTATTCAATAGTCTGCCAACGCACGCTCTGGATTGCAAAACACTTTTGTTTGGAAATACTGATTTAACTATATCTTTGAACACGAAAATATTTTCTGCTGTACAAGATTACGTTATGTCAACTAATCGCTTCGGCTGATATTATATTAACCGTGACAGCAATAGATGTAGCAAAGCATTCTCTCTCTCTCTCTCTCTCTCTCTCTCTCTCTCTCTCTCTCTCTCTCTCTCTCTCTCTCTCTCTCTCTCTCTCTCTATTTGTATAAAATAGTATGAAATATTTTGAAAGAAAAGGGTTGAAGTTATCACTTGTTCGCCATGTCTTGGTATCAGAATGTGTATTGATTATCACGTGTCCATAAGCAGTCTGCTTGTTAACGTTCTTAATGTTGCTACTGTATATAACATGTATACAAGAAATTAATAAAATAAAAAAAAACACACGCTTAAACCAAGAAGAAGAAGAAGAAGAAGAAGAAGAAGAAAAAGAAGAAGAAGAAGAAGAAGAAGAAGAAGAACAACAACAACAACAACAGCAACAACAACAACCACCAACCAACAACAACAACAACAACAACAACAACAACAACAAGAGTTAAAACAAAACATCAACATGAACACCCAAAACACATAAACACCAAAAAGAACATCAATAGCAGCAACAAGAACGATGATAACAAGGATCATCATCATGCAATATCATAATTATCATCTTTATGGTCAACAATAATGAGTTGAACATCCATGAATGCTTCCATATGCTCAGATTAAGTGACTGATCGATGGACATTGAAAAAATAACACAAAATGGTCACATGCATGAACCTAGCTGTATCGATAATATTAACAGTGAACATATCTACAGTAGTATACTGTTCAGTTTGAAATTATCGAAACTTACACAAACCATCTTACCCCAGCGTCCCAATTTGTTGTTCCTCTAATCCAGGGAAAAGGAAGACTAGACAAAAGGCGGCAGCGGTGGGAAAGAGGTGAGGGTGGGCTGGGTGTTATATACAGGGGTGCTCAAAGGGATGTCAATACCATTTGATAGTGGAATAATCAAACATTCTTCCAAGAGGATGCCAAAACTGTATAAAAAGAGGGCGATGCCTTTGAATGAAAATAACTTGCACGTGTTTTGCTGAAGGTTTAATACTCTACTATAGACCTTTACAGGTGCGTATTTGTGTAGAAAGGGTCTTCAACCTGTCCTTGTTTAATGGAGCAGGGTGAATGAGGGAGAATAGACACATCATCATCATGAGGCACTACTGATGAAACGGCGTTTTCGGTGCCTGCGGTATTGCTGGAGCGGGCACATGCATCCTTGCAGCTGTCATCAGCTGACTGCAATGAAGTGGGGTCAGCTGTCACCTCTCTCAGGTCTGCTGTAGAACTGACTGGATGAAGATAGAAG
Organism: Littorina saxatilis; assembly: GCF_037325665.1. Classification (NCBI taxonomy): domain Eukaryota; kingdom Metazoa; phylum Mollusca; class Gastropoda; order Littorinimorpha; family Littorinidae; genus Littorina; species Littorina saxatilis. The sequence continues at coordinate 40,741,905 of NC_090252.1, forward strand.
TCATCAACTCTGGAATCTTGTCTTGAGTCGGAAACATCTGTAATGTTTAACACAGAATATACTTTTTATCTGCTAGGCTTCGTTTTCGACTTCTGTAGGAAATTATCCCGCAAAGTAAGTTCGCTATCTGCGTTTTTACATTTAGTCAAGTTTTGACTAAATGTTCTAACATAGAGGGGGAATCGAGACGAGGGTCGTGGTGTATGTGCGTCTGTCTGTCTGTGTGTGTGTGTAGAGCGATTCAGACTAAACTACTGGACCGATCTTTATGAAATTTGACATGAGAGTTCCTGGGTATGAAATCCCCGAACGTTTTTTTCATTTTTTTGATAAATGTCTTTGATGACGTCATATCCGGCTTTTCGTGAAAGTTGAGGCGGCACTGTCACGCCCTCATTTTTCAACCAAATTGGTTGAAATTTTGGTCAAGTACTCTTCGACGAAGCCCGGGGTTCGGTATTGCATTTCAGCTTGGTGGCTTAAAAATTAATTAATGACTTTGGTCATTAAAAATCTGAAAATTATAAAAAAAAATAAAAATTTATAAAACGATCCAAATTTACGTTTATCTTATTCTCCATCATTTGCTGATTCCAAAAACATATAAATATGTTATATTCGGATTAAAAACAAGCTCTGAAAATTAAATATATAAAAATTATTATCAAATTTTTATTTTCGAAATCAATTTAAAAACACTTTCATCTTATTCCTTGTCGGTTCCTGATTCCAAAAATATATAGATATGATATGTTTGGATTAAAAACACGCTCAGAAAGTTAAAACAAAGAGAGGTACAGAAAAGCGTGCTATCCTTCTCAGCGCAACGAATACCCCGCTCTTCTTGTCAATTCCACGTGCACTGCCTTTGCCACGGGCGGTGGAGTGACGATGCTACGAGTATACGGTCTTGCTGCGTTGCGTTGCGTTTAGTTTCATTCTGTGAGTTCCACAGCTTGACTAAATGTAGTAATTTCGCCTTACGCGACTTGTTATCAATTGTAATGGTACCGTTGTTAAGCACGCCCCTTCTAAAAACAATGACAGTGAATGTATCCAGTATTTGGGGGAGGGGGTATATTTTTACTGTTCTAGAATTTAGACATCTTCAGAAAACACATCAATAATCTGTAATTGATGGAAAGATTCCCTTGTTTTTCCGTGATAGTAGTTATATACTGACTCAACTCAACTCAACTCAAATTTTATTGGCTTCAATTTTCATAGAAGAATTTGTCTTGCGCTTGGGAGAAAGTAAGAGTATAACATATAAAAACAGCATTCATATCACATTTGAAATATGAAGAAACGCCATTGTATCCTCCTTTACTGAATTTGTTTTTATTTATCTGGGCTTAATATTTGCCCCAGGCATATAATTCTAGCATTAATGATTACACCAAAAGTTAGAATATTGAAGCGGCATTACATTTAAGCAGAACAAATATCGAACAGGATATGTGTAAATGCGTGCTGGTGTGAAGTAAAGCTACAAAAAACAACAATTGTATTTGTTTTTAGGAAGAGGGGTGGATTATTGTTAGGTTTCTGAACTCACTCAGGGATTTGACATTCCCATGAATGCGTGTGTTAATTCTCAGAGGGGAGAGCATAAATCACATAATGGTGACATTACACTAATTCAAAGAGGTGCACGACATTTGAAAGAAAGCGTATTGTAACCACACATGTCAGTTAGAGGGTTGGAAGTCAGCCATGTCCACACTTGGCAAACAAATCAGAAATTCTTCCTTATGTCAGTAAGTATCCGAGGTACGGTGACTCGACTTATATTTGTAACGCATTGAAATGCTCGGTCTTTACATATATAAGAAATAACAACTATCACTGGTGTACAATTTTCCATTCGCGTTTGCCAACTTCGCAATCGATAACTGTGTACTCTGTTCTTCCTTCTTTTATGTTAAGTTTTCTTGTGGGTATATATGCCCTAAAAAGGCAATGGTCCACATTTTGTCAATAATCATTTTCCGTTTAACAAATCTTTACAATTTCCCGTGAGTGAGCTTTCAAATCAATGAGTTCTCACTAATGATTGAATAATTACAGCAACGTTTAACGTCAACGTCGACATTGAAAAACACTATTTACTCATTCATAATGTTCGCACCGTTCACCTCCCGTGACATCATATATATTTAAAGAGCAGTCCCCAAGTGTCTGCCAACTATGAGCAAATGGTCCGTAGATAGCGTATGACTTCTGGCATAGACACAGATACTGCTTTAACAAAAAATCATTTTAGCGTGTGCATATAGCCTTTCCGATCTTTGTGTTTATTCTTTCTCCCTGAAATGAACCCAGCCCCCTTCTCTTCTCTGATATTTCTATTTCTCTTGTTTATAATTCTACCACAATTACTACTTATCTTTCTTGTATATCAAATATATTTGTTGTTTATGATTTATAATAAAAGGCCACTAGCTTGATTTCCCCTTGAACGTTTTGTTCAGTCCTGAATTAAACGTTCGACAAATGTTTTCCTTTTATGTTTTGTTGTTGTTGAGATAAAACTAAATATATTCAAAGAATGTGTGCACAGTTTAACTACTCTGTTGCTGTAATATTCATATCTAAACACATGAATTGCTAACCTGTTTCAGAGCTTGATGTCAGGTCGTCAACCTCTTCATAGGTGTTGCTGCTGTGAGTCTCATCAGATCGTCTGCTCTGACGATCTTGCAAATCGTGCATAGCAATTGCTGCGCCTCGAAGTGCCAAAGGGTTGTACTGCAATGGCCTGTCCAGGTTGGGTTGTGCTTGGGCAGGACTATTCTGGTAGATATGCTGCTGAGGATGTCGCCCTGTAAAAGAGTTTGATGATACATAAATAACAGAGAGACATACAAAATAGGCTAACAAAATGCACCAAGAGGCCTTCGTTTACTTCGGAATGAATGAATACATGAACAAATCATGTTGATTAGCTAGTTTTAATCAATGTGCAAATATAGGGAAAGAAATCATGTCATCCAATCTATTCCCCTATATGCAAACACAATGTCCATTCAGTCCGGAATGCAGGTACACTCTTGATTGTTGGTATGTGTCTAAATGAAATTATGCTCCAACTTATGTGAACATATACACAAACACTACCTTTTCTGATGATGACACATGTGATTAGGACCACAAGGACGATTGCAGTACTGATACCAACAGCTATGGCAGCAACAGGCGGCGGAATGGTGGAGCTATGTGTAGTACCTGTGATGCACATAGACAAAGCAAAACTCATGTTATTATCTCAAACGCGCAAAATTGATGCGTGGTATAAAGCGTCACACCAAAGAGCATACAGCGTGACATGTACCAACTTAAAACATTAAAAGTCAACATACATAAACAACGACACAAATCCAGATCAAAAGAAGGAAACTGAACAGTTGCATGGACATTTGAGGGCACTTACCATTGCCTGGTATGGTGAATTCTATAACATCAGAACCATTGTCGTTGAACAACTTCAGTTGCCACAGATCCCCTACGTCAACCATGTCCTCTGTCATTTTGATCTTTAGTTCAAGATCTGGTGCTATTCCGAATACCCTCCAAAAACTGCAATATTAATGCACAATGGAAACTAAATTAGGTGGAAAACACCAAAACACACAAACGTTGGTGCAAGTACGTGCATGCGCTATCAATCGAGAGAGAGAGAGAGAGAGAGAGAGAGAGAGAGAGAGAGAGAGAGAGAGAGAGAGAGAGAGAGAGAGAGAGAGAGAGAGAGAGAGAGAGAGAGAGAGAGAGAGAGAGAGAGGGAGAGACGAAATAACATCAGGATAGACCGACAGGGAAAGGACAATTCGGGCAAAGACAGCCACTTTTTAAATTTGATAGAGGACACCAGAACCACCAAACCAGTGGCATGTACATAATCTTATTGAAACTAAAGCAACATAAAAACTACATCATCACAACCATCACCACCACCACTGCCGCCACCACCACCAAAACAACAAACTTACTTGCTTGACTTATAGGTATGGGAATGATGTCCAGGCTCCAGTTTTCCAGAAGACATGGCTGACAGTGTTATATCAGTGATGTTTACTGTGTGTGATCGAAAGGGGAAGACAAAGGACTTGCTATGGTCATCTTCCTCCAACTTGTAATTGCCGTTGAACTTCGGAGGACCTGCATACCACACGTACATTTTGCTTTGAAGAGAGAGCAAAAGTCAACCAAAAACTACACCAACACCAACAGCATTAGCAACTACAGTTTTTTCCTTCTTCGTTCATTGGCAAAAACGTCCACGTTCACTAATGTTTTTGCATGAATGGACTTTCACGTGTATGACCGTTTCTACCCCGCCATTCAGACAGCATACGCTGATTTCGGGGGGAAGCATGCAACTACAGTGATATCTAAAAAACACAATAGTACGCAAGTGCTCCGAATATAGTCTACATGATATATAAAAGACGTACCCCCGGATATTTTGTTTAACTTTCTGAATAACATTTAAACACAAATCAAAAACAAAAAAAACACTAATTGCGAAATTGTTGCTTGAGAACAGAAAATCTTTCATAGACAAAAAGCTAATAATCCAGTAAGCGCGTAGACTCTTTTGCACAACAGGAATCTGAAACAAATACAGGACACTGTTTTGGGGGAGGGGTTTTCTTTGCTTTTGTGTATGTGTTTGTGTGCTTGATTTCTTGTTTCTCTTGTTTTCTTGTTTTTCAACTATATGTAAGAGCAGATAACTCACACTTAACCAGCAGAGGAATACTCTCGTTCACACCCGCCTCTTCAATTTCACATGTCACGCTTCCCATGTCGTCACATTCCACATGATGTATGACATGTGTTACATGCAGAGCATCATGTTGAAAAACTGGTTTCATCTCCGTTCCATTCTCCCAGAGAAGTCGAACAGTTGGTTGTGTATCTGGATATCCTGTGTTTGTTGTGCAGACGACAGCCACAGAAGACTGTTGCGCAACTGACGTTTTCTTCAGTCTACCCACCTTCAGTGAAATGTCACTAATTGCCGGTGGATCTGTTTAAATAATAATGTTTGTCAGCCAGGATTGTAACAGAAATAAGGAAGGTAGTAGGGTGCCGATTGGGCACCATGAATTTCTTTAAAGGAAGTGAGCATACTTTTTATTTAAAATGTGTTTACATTGCTGACAGTTGAAAAGCAAAATCGAAGAAAAAATAAAAGGGTCCCTTTATCCTTGGATATAAAAGAGCATCATTTTGAACTTCATATTAATCAGATTTGTTTTAACAAAATAATACATGGCATTTGAAACATACGCTTGACAAAAAAAAGACAAAAAAGAGTTCATAAGGCCAAAAAAAAAAATAGGTCTGTTTACGGTAACCCGACCGACCCTAGTTTTTTCGCGCGACCCTAGACTTTTTTTTGGCATTTGGAAAAAAAAAAAAAAAAAAATCTTGTTTTTTTGGCAAAATAACGTAAAAATATGGTTTTTTGGGGGAAAAAAAACAAAAACAAAAAAAACAATCCCGACCTACCGACCCTATTTTTTTGGCCTATGTTACCGTAAACAGACCTTTTTTTTTTTTTGGCCTAAACAAAAAAATCAATGAACAACTAGACGCATCAGTCAATCAACCATCTAACTAAATAATCAAATCATCCATCTATAACAACTTTGATTTTGTTACGTTTTTGACATACGCTTAACTTACATGTTATAATGACATCAATTGATGCAGACTCGTTGATGGAAGAAGTAGTATAAGCAACCCATGTCCAAGTCCCATTGTCAGCTCTGTCCACGTTTGTCGTCAGATGGTAAATTGCCGAGTCGTCATTCGGGCAACCGCAGGCTTGCTGTCCTATTGGCTTGCATATTCCTTTGGCAATATGTAAATTGCAGAACGGTTTTCTGGATTTGGAGTGCTTGACCTCAACAGTGGATTGTAATATACCACTATCCAGGCATTTGTTGCGTAGTGTGAACGATATGTTTACCTCCGAATGCTCCGGTACAACAAGAGAGTGATTCTGTACGGTTGGAAATGCTATGTTTGTACCTGAAAAAAGACCGTCTTGTGATAATTATAGTACATATAATGTATAAAGCTGTTAACATACATATAACACCTCAACACTTACTCACTCTCTCTTTCGCTTCTTCGCGCCCTCTCACTCTCTCTCTCTCTCTCTCTCTCTCTCTCTTATCTCCAGTTCTCGTTCCCTCTGTCTCTCTGTCTCTGTCTCTGTCTCTCTCTCTCTATCTATCTATCTCTCTCTCTCTTTCTCTCTCTCTCTCTCTCTCTCTCTCTCTCTCTCTCTCTCTCTCTCTCTCTCTCTCTTATCTCTCGTTCTCATTGCTTTTTACATTTAGTCAAGTTTTGACTAAATGTTTTAACGTAGAGAGGGGAATCGAGACGAGGGTGTGGTGTATGTGTGTGTGTGTGTGTGTGTGTGTGTGTGTGTGTGTGTGTGTGTGTGTGTGTGTGTGTGTCTGTCTGTCTGTCTGTGCGTGTGTGTGTGTAGTGTAGAGCGATTCAGACCAAACTACTGGACCGATCTTTATGAAATTTTACACGAGAGTTTCTGAGAATGATATCCCCGGACATTTTTTTTCTTTTTTTCGATAAATGTCTTTGGTGACGTCATATCTGGCTTTTTGTAAAAGTTGAGGCGACACCGTCACACCCTCATTTTTCAATCAAATATATTGAAATTTTGGCCAAGCAATCTTCGACGAAGGCCGGACTTCGGTATTGCATTTCAGCTTGGTGGCTTAAAAATTAATTGATGACTTTGGTCATTAAAAATTTAAAAATTGTAAAAAAAAATTTTTTTTTATAAAACGATCCAAATTTACGTTCATCTTATTTTTTATCATCTTCTGATTCAAAAAACATATAAATATGTTATAATTGGATTAAAAACAAGCTCTGAAAATTAAAAATATAAAAATTATGATCAAAATTAAATTTCCGAAATCGTTTTAAAAGCTATTTCATCTTATCCCTTGTTGGTTCCTGATTCCAAAAACATAAAGATATATGTATGTTTGGATTAAAAACACGCTCAGAAAGTTAAAACGAAGAGAGGTACAGTAAAGCGTGCTATGAAGCACAGCGCAACCGCTACCGCGCCAAACAGGCTCGTCACTTTCACTGCCTTTTGCACTAGCGGCGGACTACGTTCAGTTTCATTCTGTGAGTTCCACAGCTTGACTAAATGTAGTAATTTCGCTTTACGCGACTTGTTTACATTTAGTCAAGTTTTCATTGTCTAAATTAACATTGCCACATGTTACTTACATGAAAGATCACAAAGTATTGTATAGGCAGAAATCAGCATTCCAAAAAACAAAGCCAGCAAATCAATTGAACCCGTCATTTCGAGTCTGCAGATAGTAGTCACATCAGGTCTCCACTGCAGTGTAGCCAGACACAAGCTCTTAATTACGGGACAGTGAGAGAAGAACGATTAATGTCCGCATTTTGTTTCTACTTTGCAAATATAAGTACTATTTAAATCAAATGTTGGATATGTGCCCCCGGCAAAAGGAAATGATTTTACTTTCGATGACACTTTTTTTTTGTGCATTTTGTGTGTTACCAGGTTCAGATGTTGTAATAATGCCCAATCACAGGATTGTCAACAGGGATGGCTTATCTTGAAGGGACATGTTGTCCACGCGCGTGTGAGTGTGTGTGTGTGTGTGTGCCTGTGTGTATGTGTGTGTGTGTGTGTGTGTGTGTGTGCTTGTGTCTGTGTGTCTGTATGTGTGTGTGTGTGTATGTGTGTGTGTGTAAGAGTGTGTGTGTGTGTGTGTGTGTGTGTGTGTGTGTGTGTGTGTGTGTGTGTGTGTGTGTTAAATGGATTACTGATCAGATTCCGCCATTAAAGAGTTCTTTCCTGGTCAAACAACATCTTTAAAATGTTATTTCCTCTAGTTTTATTTTAAAACATGTTTTCCAGACATAATTATGTTATATGTACAAGGTTGTCGTCAGCAAGACTGAGACTGGTCTTTTTTGCACAGAATCAAATGACGACATTTATAACAAATGACGTCATTATCAAGATTGGTACACAACGTATTATTGTGCATAATTTCTTTGTGATCCGTTGTGTTTTCGTAAAGATACAGTGTATTTAATCATGTAAGCGAGAGACACTGGCCTAAAAAATGGCGGCAAAAAGCACATTTTCAGAGAAGGATTTTCGATCCTACATCAAAATAAGAACGGCACTTGGTAAAACGGCCGGTGACATACTTGAAGAGCTGAGAACTGTAAGCCCAGGCACAGCACCATCTTGCGCGACAGTTTTTCGGTGGGCAAAGCATTTCTCAACAGGGAAAACGTCTGTGGAAGATGCAAGGGGAAAAGTGAAGAAACCACCTGTAACCGACAACAAAATGGTGTCCCATGTGCAACGGTTAGTTGATGAAGATCCCCGAGTGAGCAGTCATTTTATCGCCGAAACACTGGACATTTCGTCGTCGTCTGTCTTGAGAGTTTTAAAACACAAACTTGGATACACAAAGGTGTGCGCGCGATGGGTACCACATTTCCTCACTGAAGAGAACAAGAGGTGTAGGGTTACGTTTGCCCAACGGCTACTCAAGATATACGACGGATGTGATCAAAAACGCTTGGATGAGATCGTGACTGGAGACGAAACTTGGGTGTACTTCTTTGAGCCAAAAAGAAAAGCTCAAAACAAAGCATGGATAAAAAAAAAGGTGCCAATGCCCCTCGGATCGTGCGAAAAAGTCGCTCCGGCAAGAAGGTTTTATACACAATATTTTATAACACAAAGGGCGTCATTTTTCAAAAACCACGCGAAAAAGGCAGAAGCATCACTGGGGTGTACTACAAGGAAAAAGTTCTTGCTGGCATCGTTCGTTACTACAAGAGAGCCAGACCAACTACAGGATTGAAAGGGATCAAATTACTTCATGATAACGCACCTGCTCACAAATCCAAGGTGGTGAAAGAGTACCTGGAGGAAGAAAACTTTGAAACTTTGCCACATCCTCCCTACTCTCCTGATCTTGCACCCTGTGACTTTTTTTTGTTTCCTCATCTGAAAAGACAATTGGCTGGGCGTCGATTTGACAGTCGATCAGCCCTCGGATCGGCTGTTTTCCAGTGTCTGAACCAGGTGCCAAAAAACGACTTCAAACGGTCATTTCTTGACTGGGTCCAACGACTTAAACTGTGTGTAGCCGCTAAGGGAGAATACTTCGAGGGTTTGAAATAAAAAACAACTGCATCATCTAAAGATTTCCCGGTTTTTGAGACCAGTCTCAGTCTTGGTGACGACAACCTTGTATTCCAACCAATATATTTTAAAATATGTGTTGTCGTTTTCGAGTTGATAGTTTTGTGTCCTTCCGCGGACAATGCCACTTTACTGTTCATTGTTTCTAGAATTATCCTTTCTTTATTCCAGAAGGATTTTGTTTAATACATTGTCTGTTATGTCAATATGGTTTAGCTATATACTCCAGCCAACAACGGCAACCTTCATACACTTAATGCACCAATATTAAGCAACGGATGGTTGATGTCCATTCCTCTCTCCTTTCTCATCAATATTTTTCCTGAATCCTCTTTTACATTTAGTCAAGTTTTGACTAAATGTTTTAACGTAGAGGGGGGAATCGAGACGAGGGTGTGGTGTATGTGTGTGTGTGTGTGTGTGTCTGTCTGTCTGTGTGTGTGTGTGTGTGTGTGTAGAGCGATTCAGACTAAACTACTGGACCAATCTTTATGAAATTGTATGTGAGAGTTCCTGGGAATGATATCCCCGGACGTTGTTTTCCTTTTTTCGATAAATATCTTTGATGACGTCATATCCGGCTTTTTGTAAAAGTTGAGGCGGCACTGTCACACCCTCATTGTTCAATCAAATTGATTGAAATTTTGGCCCAGCAATCTTCGACGAAGCCCGGACTTCGGTATTGCATTTCAGCTTGGTGGCTTAAAAATTAATTAATGACTTTGGTCATTTAAAATCTGAAAATTGTAAAAAAAAAAATTGTAAAAAAAAAAATAATTATAAAACGATCCAAATTTACGTTCATCTTATTCTTTATCATGTTCTAATTTCAAAAACATATAAATATGTTATATTTGGATTAAAAACAAGTTCTGAAAATTAAAAATATAAAAATTATGATCAAAATTAAATTTCTGAAATCGATTTAAAAACAATATCATCTTATTTCTTGTCGGTTCCTGATTCCAAAAACATAGAGATATGATATGTTTGGATTAAAAACACGCTCAGATACTTAAAACGAAGAGAGGTACAGTAAAGCGTGCTATGAAGCACAGAGCAACCGCTACCGCGCCAAACAGCCTCGTCACTTTCACTGCCTTTTGCACTAGCGGCGGACTACGTTCAGTTTCATTCTGTGAGTTCCACAGCTTGACTAAATGTAGTAATTTCGCCTTGCGCGACGTGTTCTTTATTGTAAAAAGATTTACTCATCACTGTCACGGAACCTAGCTTAAGGCTGATCCAGTTGCAATGTAAATCATGTTGGTACTTTGCAACCTCACACACACACACACACACACACACACACACACACGCACACACACACACACACACACACACACACACACACATACACGCACACACATACACCCATACACGCGCATGCACAAATAGGGTAAACAAGCTCATTTTCTTGGCTGAGTGACAAATCCGAACCTAACCCTTCTTAATAGCTATGGCCTACTTTCTGAGGATTTGCTCACGTTGTTATTGCGTGATCTTTATAACAAAAAGTATATATAGTTATGTCTTATTTATTAATGTATGTGACTCGAATCACGATATACGCACTCTTATTCACTTCTCATGTTGCAGTTTGCTCTATTGCAACAGGAAGTTAATGATATGTTGATTTATGCATTTACGCTAGGTTGTAATTAACTCACTCGGCAGCTTTCTGTAAAGTGGGGGGATTAATTTAATGAACATTGTTCTTACAGTATTGTGCTTATTAAATCCTTTTTGTTGCGGATACTACGCATTTCTAGAAATGTGTTGTGTTGGTTTGTCTGTTTGGAAATACTGAGGACGATTTAATGCGAAATGAATTAAACTGTACATGCTCGGCTTTGTCCAAGTATTGCATGTCAACCCTCATAAAATACACACATGAGTAAGTGCATTGGGACTTCGAGTGGCACAGATCAGGGTATTGACATAATTTGATAGTCTATAGTTAGCATCGAAAGCGATGTCTTTATCTTTCTGTTATTTTTTTCTTCTTGTTCTTTTTTTCTTGCTTTCTTTCTTTCTTTTTTTTCTTTCTTTCTTTTGTTCTTTCTTTCTTTCTTTCTGTCTTTCTTCCGTTACTTGATTCATTCATTCTTCTTCCTTTTTGTCTTTCTTTCGTTCTTTCCATGCTCCGTTCATTAACGCTTTCTTTAAATGTGTATGTATCTTTGTTTGTGGTGCAATACATCCCGTCTCCCATTAAACTGGTGTTCTATTACTTCGTCATTTCGGCCTTTCCCACGAAAGGGGAAGGACGAACAAGACGGACCCAAAAATAGTTACAGCATAAAGGTCACTTGCACATTGCTTACGGCTTTAACCCGACCTACACCTGTCAGTGACGTATTTAAAATGCAGGTTGGGACTCTTGGCAAACTGTGTACGAGGTATGATGAGTGTAAATACGGATCGTGTAATATATGACTAGAACCTGTATGCTGTGTATAGTGACTGGCTGTTCCTCTTTTCCGACGTCAGAAGTGCGCAGTGCGACCCAAAGAATCGGTTGTGTTTGGTACAGCTTGCAACATACGGAGGTGAGCAGTAATGACAAAAAGACAAGAATTCGCATTGTTAATAATAAAACAAAATGACTGTATGATTCTTAAACGACAATGTTAATGCTTCTGTTTAGTTTTGTTGCTGTCGTTGTTATTTTGGATGGATATCTTGTAAAGTATGTATCGGTTGCATGTGTTTAAACTCTCATAACATCTGTCTTTAGTGTTGCAGTAATTGTCTACACAATGAGGATTCGATTAACATGAACATTCGTGTACACTCGAGGAATTCGAGCCCTTTATCTTTTGGTAAACATGATCAAATCACCTACTTGATTTCATTTTGTTGTTGTTACCTAACTGTTGTGTGTGCAGAACATTACATGATGACTTCAACAGTCCGCCGGCTTCCGCTTCTACTGCTGCTTTCATGCACAGGATGGTCAGCCACAGGTGAACACAAATCATTGATAAAAAAAGAAAGAGCGAGAAAACAAAAGAGCAAGAGAGAGAGAGAGAGAGAGAGAGAGAGAGAGAGAGAGAGAGAGAGAGAGAGAGAGAGAGAGAGTGATGGTGTGGTGATTGTGGCGCTGCTGTTCTGTGTGTGTGTGTGTGTTTGTGTTCGTGTGTGTGTGTGTGTGTGTGTGTGTGTGTGTGGGTGTATGTGTGTGTGTTTGTGTATGTGTGAGTGTGTGTGTGTGTTTTATGTGTTTATGTGTGTATGTGTGTGTGTGTGTGTGTGTGTGTGTGTGTGTGTGGATTGATTGGGTGTGTGTGCGTTTAAATTTGCTGAATGCTGTATGTTAAAATTGCCACAGAATGTTCATTTGTTGTTAAGCCCGAATTTAAATGTTACACAATCTACCCATATTTGTTATGTAGATGCAGCTGGTGATCCTACCGCCTGCGAGACTTCAGGTGTCGTTCGTGAAGGTTCTCCCGCACACATTACTTGCATATTCAATGACAAGCTCAAGAAAGTGGACCAAGCTTTCATGGTTTACAGACAAAAGTCAGCACGATCAAGCGATGGTATGCATATTTAAACTAAACATTTAATGAATAATTCCAAACATTGATAATAGACAGCTTTATCTGGTTAATCGATGCTACTTTAATCAATTCACAAATCAACCAAATTAAGTGTAAATAAGTGAAAGATCTACTTTAAACTTGCTAATTAAGAAAGCAACATTTGGCTAAACGTAGTTAATCTACGGGTTTTCTTTATTCAGTCATTGTAGCGTTGTGCGGATGGACTGACGGGGAGCTGGAATGCCGTAATTTTGAGGGCTTCAGTTTGAAGACCGAGGAAAGCAGCGGACAGGTCATTTTTGAAGTCGAGTCAGCTCAGGAGATTCATTCGGGAACATACAACTGCAAAACCTTGCCTGCTGCAGAGGCCGAAGCTACCAACTGCAGCCTAACTGTCCAAAGTAAGCTTTGCTTGTTTGTTTGTTTGATTGTTCGCTTGTTTTATGAAGCGAGGATTGGCAACATATGATTGATTTATACTCATTAGGGTTTACATCATAATTTTGTGTTTGTTTTAAATTAATGTACAATTTAAGATTTGTTTTCAAGTATTTTTCATACTCACACCTGTGATGACTATTATCGTTTTCCAGGTGACTCTTTGTTATAATACTGCCTGGAATAAATCTGCTTTTGGTTGACGATGACTTCAAACAGGAAGAACAATGTTAAACATGTGAACAGCCTCGCCACATGTTTTTGTTTTTTTGTTCATTTAGCAAATATTCATGTTTATGTTTACTACAAATTTAATAAATGTTATATAATGATATATTCTATGTAGATATTTAATATTTATTAAATAGAAAATAAAAGCAACTATTCGGCGAATGTGTGTTCTCTCACCCCCACCACACCCCCCACCCCCCACCCCCACTGGGTTTGAAAAAAAATTAAATGTCGTCTCCACCAACCTAGATTAATTGTTGTCACTGCCCCCTATTCTTTTTGTTTGCAGAAGATCGCGTCATTGGTGATAGGCTCATCGCATGCAATACG
>NC_090252.1:40760716-40763216 GCF_037325665.1 Littorina saxatilis
TTCGTTGTGCCATCTACAAAGGCATAGTTGGCACGTGTACATGTGGTTTTACGTAGCCTTTTGTGTATGTTTTTAAGAAAACACTTACTGATCTAGTCAGCGATGATTCACGCAAGATTAATTCGCCACATTGCTCCCAACCCTACACGTCTTTCGTTCATCTTGGCCGACAGTTACAAATAAGATAATGTGAGAGTGTACACAAATTAACCTAGCGTGATTTCGATCTAAAACGTTAATCGGAGCTGATCAGCAAAAAATATTAAATGGATTAACAGTTAAAAAAACAAAATGACACGTTAAAACAAATGTGTGTGTGTGATTGTGTGTGTGTGTGTGTGTGTGTGTGTGTGTGTGTGTGTGTGTGTGTGATTGTGTGTGTGTGTGTTTGTGTGTGTGTTTGTTTGTGTGTGTGCGCGTGTGTGTGTGAGAGAGAGAGAATGAGAGAGAGAGAGATCGAGAGAGAGAGAGAGAGAGAGAGGGAGAGAGAGAGAGAGGGAGGGAGAGAGAGAGAGAGAGAGAAAGAGAGCGAGAGAGAGAGAGAGAGAAAGAGAGAGAGAGAGAGAGAGACAAAATGAAAGAGAGTATAAGCAGAACAGTCTCGCTACTTTGAATGCTAATCACGAAGGCCACTCCTCTGACTTTTTTACTTGGCAAACACCTCTCTCTCTCTCTCTCTCTCTCTCTCTCTCTCTCTCTCTCTCTCTCTCTCTCTCTCTCTCTCTCTCTCTCTCTCTCTCTCTCTCTCTCTCTCTCTCTCTCTCTCGCTCCTCCTCAGGTGTGACGTAAACATCACACAATTGAAAAGGCAGTTTGAATTAGTTTTAAAAAGGGCTGTTTTTCTCAGTAATTGCAGAGGGATATTTGCACGTAGCAATTACATGACAGGGACTGCCTATCCCTTCACTCATGATTCCCGAATTGGCAAAGTCAGTGCGGCCTCAGTTGCCCCAACGTATCTAACAATACTCGTCTACACATCCCTTTACCTTACATAGTGCAATCCCCCAAAGTGTTATTTCATTTTGGCACACGCCTGGGGTTTCACTATACCCTTCTGTGAATGACCGCAAAGGAAACATTTACTGATCTACTCAGCGATGATTCACACTACAGCAAATCACACACCCTACTTATACCCCATACCCGTCTCTTGATCCCCGACCCGACCTAATCCTGTTTCTTCGCTGTGATATTCACATAAGAAATTTGAAACTAAACAAATAGGCCAAATGTTTCTTAACTGAAGTGCCCTTTGGATCAACACAGTTCAATCAGAGGTGATAAAAACAGCATCAAACAAACAAACTCAAAAGAAATAGTAAACATAACGTATGTAAATGACAAGTAAGAAAAGGGGTCGGGCTCACAAAGCTTAATAATCAACTGTCTTGTTTTTAATCGTATCTTTGTTTTTTTAGTCTGTAGAGTAGCGAAGGTAGATATGAGAGAGAGAGAGAGAGAGAGAGAGAGAGAGAGAGAGAGAGAGAGAGAGAGAGAGAGAGAGAGAGAGAGAGAGAGAGAGAGAGAGAGAGAGAGAGAGAGAGAGAGAGAGAGAGAGAGAGAGAGGGGGGGGTGTCTTATCACAGCGTAATTTCATGATGTCACGTTTGTTGCATAGATTACATTATAATGTTGACAACGTTTGTGGTTGATACATGGCGCATTGTAGAGAATCATTCGTGAATACAATTATGGTGACGCAAGCGCGGCACTGTGATGAGACTTCACATCGAAACAGTACTTCTTTGAACAATATTTAAACATAGCAAATATAGGACAGCATAAACAATTGTTCTGGCACGCTGTCATAAAACCTTTTACAAACTGCAAAAAGATAAAGGCGTGATTTGACAACATGCGGGCAAGTCCTGGATACTGTAATACGGCAATTAGACAAAGAATCGGACCATAGGACCTCAGCCAACGATAATTCAAGTAACTATACACTTTGCTGGCAGTGTACCCAGAAATGAAAAGAAAGAGAGAAAGACATAAAGAAAAAAAGAACACACTGAAACTGATTTTGACAAAAACTACCTCTCGAAGATATTAACCGTGACTTTGATCGGGTTCAGTGGGCTTTTGCTCACGTGCCTGACAACCCCTGAATACGAAAGCAAGCTTAGTAACACAAACAAGAGTGTCAAAGACGACATTCTCAGTTCTATAGATTACGATTGAAAGATTTGACAAACGTCCTTGCTGACGGGGTCTGCCAGGAATCTAACATGACGAATATAAATTCAACACCTATTGAATGCAAATTCAAAACAATTATCTGCAAACATAGATAACAATGAGCTCAAACGCGTCATTATTTGTTCTGTTTTGGTCGCACACACACACACACGCACACACACACACACACGCACCCACGCGCGCGCACACACTCGCGCGTTCAAGTGCTAGTCTTTCGGATGAGACGAAAAACCGAGGTCCCTTCGTGTACACTATATTGGGGTGTGCACGTTAAAGATCCCACGATTGACAAAAGGGT
>NC_090252.1:40768216-40791077 GCF_037325665.1 Littorina saxatilis
CGACCAATCAATCAATTAAGCAATCAATAATAATACAGAAATAAACATATTAAAGATACATAAACAATAAGTTCCATATCAATAGAAATAAAGAAAGAAAGTAGAACAAAAATGCACGTGCAATCTTGAATACAGTCATTCAAAGATTAGTTGTTTTCCTACAGAGCAGTGTTTTCATACAATTGCTCAGAGATGTCTTCCCCGCATTCACAAGAACCAACGAGTTTAGATGAAGCTTCATCAACACCGTCCTCCCCATTTACCTGCATTACCGACTCATCTACACCCGTGATAAGGGTGGGCATGCTCTTACTTTTGACATTAACGGCTAAACCGGCTGACGCAAGTTTCAGGCTGCTTTCTGTAGGAGGAGAGCAGGCGTTCTCATTAACTGATGTAGGTTTCGGTGATGCATTCAGGTCTCCAGTAGAACTCACTGGGTGAAGGTAGGAATCCTCAATGCTGCTTTCCGGCTTGTTTCTAGGCGTGTTTTGCGATGGATCTGCCAGGAAAAGAAATTACCCTGTAATTGTTGTGCTGATTCTAATGTATCAAAAGAGTAAGATGGGGAAACATCTGAACACATAACCATTTTTTGTCCAGTTAGTTTCAGAACAGCATCTTTCAGACATTTTTGCTTTGAAGGGTAGGAGGGATGTCCTGCCAGTGACGGCCTTTTTCTGTGCCATGTGCAATGTATGTGTTCACCTTAATTGTCTTTGGTTTAAATAAGCTGCCTTATTTTTAGAGCTCTGCTTGGGTGGGAATGTTCTGAGCAAAACACTATGTGTTACTCCATATCCCCCTCCATGGAACTTCTTGACCCCAACAAATTGGGGGGGGGGGGGAGTTTGCCCAGTCGGTAGAGGCGCTGGCTTTAAAACCGGTTGTTACTATCAGCGTGGGTTCAACCCCCAAGTTCTGCGCGGGATGTGTGTCCCAGAGTCAACTTTGTGCAGACTCTCCTCGGTGTCCGAACACCCCCGTGTGCACGCATGCGCACGATAAAGATCCCAGGGTCACAGCGAAAGCCTCAGGCCTTGGAAACACGAATACATGCATGCAAAAATATGAAGCCCGGGTGTCCGTTCGGCAAACAGCCAAGTAAGTAACCATTTCAGCACTGACCCAAGACGACCCAACCCTGTCCCTAGCCCATTTCAGGTCTCCTCCAGCAGCCGGCAGCCAGCTGTCTACATCCCCCCCCTCCCCCCTGCATTTTTATTTTTTATTTTCATACAAAGCCGGGTTTTCCCGTGTAACATGCCCCTAATGGCTTTGCCGTGAGGGCGTAAAACTTACATTTTCTCTTCGGGTTCGTTTATTTTTTTTATTGAATAATGATGCTGTTGTTGATTTACACTGCTTGGTCTGTTTTATGAAATGTTTGTGTATATGTACCTCCTTCTGTGCATCTACATTGTAAAAGAAAAAAGAACAAAAAGAAGAGTTAATACCTACATGTTATGCCAGTCTTGCATGACAGCATGCTTGACAATCGGCAGACGACCAATTAAATCCACACAATTAATTGACAAGGCCAAATTGTCATATGCACAGGCCATGAAAAGACACTCAGCCGTGACCAATGAGGGTATTACAATTGTTGCTATAGCTCGGTCGGCAAGTACACAAGATCCATTCTTTTCAAATAATTATTACTCTTACATCTCTTTTAGAAATGATTCTCTTCCATAGCGTCTTCCTAGCCACATTTCCTTTCAAACGTTTTGCGAATCTAGTGAAAATTGCAGGTATTTTTCATCATAAAGGTGAATACATTTTTGTATTACAAGAGACACCTGATACTGATTCAGGTATTCCCCATGTTAGGTGTACATACGTTGGACTTTCCAATATTTTTAGGCCCGTCATGTTTTGTTGGTGCACACAAAAGCTTATTTCTATCTCTCTATCTCTCTCGCTCTCTCGCTCTCTCGCTCTCTCTCTCTCTCTCTCTCTCTCTCTCTCTCTCTATTTCTCTCTCTCTCTTTCTCTTTCTTTCTTTCTTTCTCTCTCTCTCTCTCTCTTTCTTTCTTTCTCTATCTCTCTCTCTTTCTCTCTCTCTCTCTCTCTCTCTCTCTCTCTCTCTCTCTCTCTCTCTTTCTCTCTCTCTACATGATCATTTTGTTTAGAATAACAGGGCACAGTGTATCATTGTTTTGACACATACCGTACTTGCAGAGCATTGACATGAATCTATAGAGCAAAGACGTGTTACGGACTGAGCCTATGGATCACAGGATGTGTTATAGCTTTGTTTTATTTTGGATTTTGTTTGTTGCTCTTTAGGCCCACGTGGCCTTCAATACAACATACTCATTTTGTAGACTTACTGCGGCCTTACTCTTATGTGTACAGTACATGCCTATGCCAGGCAGTAACCTGCAAAGTGACCCAGCTGAGAAAGCAGGATAAATACAATTTAAATGACATTAATTTTGTCTTGGCAGACATTCAAGATCCAACGTAGTTTCCATGATGACCCTAAAAAGCCTTTTCAGTAATAACTGTGCGTGGCTGTTGTCATCAGAACCCTTATAACGCCCAATTCTAAAGCTGACATAGAATTCTGGTTAAATGCTTTATTCGTCATTTTTTGTACAGCAATGATACCTTCAATTAATTGCTTTCACTTGCCTGTCGTTAGACCTACACAATGACAGAAGGAGGGCAATGGGCCAAAAAGGTACCCATATTTTCAAGCCTGAGCACAAACCCTCTTTACATTTGGAGCTGCAGACATGCAAGCGACTTTACTCATCTGGCAACTAGCCAACAACCCTGGTAGCGTTTGGCGGGTAAACACATATTTTCTCTGTCCTTGGTCGTCCCACTTTGTTGCAATAGGGGTGTACAAGTAATATTTGTTTCTCAGAAACTGCATTCACATTTTTGTTCAACACTTGAATCAGTATGCTTTTTGTTACATTCGTTTAGCTATAGCAACTAATCTTTTGCCTTTTTCGATGCATAAAACATCTCTGTCAAGTCATGCATTATTTGATTCTGCGTACCCGGTTCGTTCTCGATGTCCATCCTACTTGTAAATGTTTTGGCATGTGTGTTTCTTTTCTTCTTTTATTTCAGTAAATGTGTGGACTAGCAAACATCTAACCTTTCTCCACCCTTACCGCTTCCAGTCATACATTTTTGTCCCCCCCTCCCCCCCCCCCTCCCCCCCCTCCCCCCCCCTCCCCCCCCCTCCCCCCCCCCCCGAGTAACGATTAGTATATCAATTCCACATAGTTAGTGATTTAATCTGCCGTAAATGTTAGAAAGACACAAATTATAGTCAACATTGCATCTTGTTTAAGTTTGACTTTTTACATAACTAGTGGCCTGGGTGTCTATGTTTAAACATACCCTCGGAGCGTAATTAACTATGATAATGCATACATCATAATATTATTATAATTATCGTAGAACAAGACAAAAATGGTAGAGAGAGAGAGAGACAGAGTGTGAGACAGAGTGTGAGAGAGAGAGAGAGAGAGAGAGAGAGAGAGAGAGAGAGAGAGAGAGAGCGACAGAGAGAGAGAAAGAGAGAGAGAGAGAGACAGAGACAGAGGCAAAGAGAGAAAGAGACATAGAGTGAAAGAGGGAACACGAGAGAGAGAGAGAGAGAGAGAGAGAGAGAGAGAGAGAGACAGACAGACAGACAGACAGACCGACAGAGAGAGACAGACAGAGAGAGAGACAGAGACAGAGAGACAGACAGACAGACAGAGATAAGAGAGAATGAGGGAAAGAGAGAGAGAGAGAGAGAGAATGAGGGAAAGAGACAGAGAGAGAGAGAGTCCTTACACACAAGCAGTTTTGTTTGTGCAAGTTTCACATGGCAACATGTCCTGGTGTATAAATAGAAGGCTTGAGTTGATTGTGGTATATTTGGAAGCTAGCCAACAACAATGTAGATATATGCAGATGCAGTGAAACACGCAATCACGTCCGCGAATCACGGGTACGCAGTATAATATATCCTCTATATCCGGTTTTCTATTTGGCTTTCGTCCAGACTGTGTGACACCGAGTTATATGTCGTCGATATTTATTTTTAAGTTACCCTTCTTTCCACTGGAAGACACTTCACTTTATGATCCAACATTACCGGCAGTGTTGCCCCCATACATTTATTTTCTTCAGGGAAACACATAGTTGCTAATCTAGTAATCGTTCGCTTTTGTTAGGTTACACGGGGAAGAGCTCGTCACTCACGGTCACACTAAAAACCAAATGAAAGCTCCACCCTATGATTAGTGGACTGTGAGCTTACATTTTCAAGCAGTTCAACACCAGTGTACATTCTTACGGCCTTTTTTGAAAAAAAAACAGCCGTATACGAATAAGGTGTCAATTGCGCTCCAACCGGGGACAGACATTAACCTTTACTGAATGTTTCTTTAATTGTCACTTGCCCACAATGAAAAGCATCACAATAATCAACAAGTCGCGCAAGGCGAAATTACTACATTTAGTCAAGCTGTGGAACTCACAGAATGAAACTAAACGTAGTCCTCCGCTAGTGCAAAAGGCAGTGAAAGTGACGAGCCTGTTTGGCGCGGCAGCGGTTGCGCTGTGCTTCATAGCACGCTTTACTGTACCTCTCTTCGTTTACACTTTCTGAGCGTGTTTTTAATCCAAACATATCATATCTATATGTTTTTGGAATCAGGAACCAACAAGGAATAAGATGAAATAGTTTTTGAAACGATATTGTAAATTTAATTTTGATCATAATTTTTAATTTTTCTAATTTTCAGGGCTTGTTTTTCATCCAAATTAACATATTTACATGTTTTTGGAATCAGAAAATGATGAAAAATACGATGAACGTAAATTTGGATCGTTTTATAATTTTTTATATTTTTTTTACAATTTTCAGATTTTTAATGACCAAAGTCATTAATTAATTTTTAAGCCACCAAACTGAAATGTAATACCGAAGTCCGGCCTTCGTCAGAGATTGCTTGGCCAAAATTTCAATCAATTTGATTGAAAAATGAGGGTGTGACAGTGCCGCCCCAACTTTTACAAAAAGCCGGATATGACGTCATCAGAGACATTTATCACAAAAAAGAAAAAAAAATATCCGGGGATATCATACCCAGGAACTATCATGTCAAATTTCATAAAGATCGCTCTACACACACACACACGCGCACACACACACATACACCACGACCCTCGTCTCGATTCCCCCTCTATGTTAAAACATTTAGTCAATACTTGCCTAAATGTAAAAAGATATATCTGCTAGGAACAAAAAAAGATGGTTGCACAAAATCAGGAAATATTTTATAAATGCACTGTAGTAAAAACTAACCAACCACAAGTAAGAGCCACAATTCTCTGAGTACATTTTTTTTGCATATGTGTAGAAACGAGAGGTCAAAAGAGAAACACGGATAGAGTTGATGAATAATGATAATTATATTGTCAGCAAAAGTTGTTGATCTTTACATTACCAGTTAAGCTCAAATCCCTCTCCTCTACTCTACTTCAAAGTGATGGCTACCACTTTTTCCCTACCCCATCTTACCCATTCCTAACCCCATATGTTGTTCTGAACCAAGGAGGCATGTCAGTGACTAAGCACGCAAAAACATAGTGGGAAAACCCGCGCCCAATTAGATGAAAGAAATAGTGTTAAGCCTAACTTAAACCTATAAACTATGATTACCCAACGTTACCTTCTGCAGCATCGGCTGAGCAATCGTCCACTTCTTCATACGTGTTATTACTGCTGCTGTGGGATCCGTTTGATCGTCTGCTTTGAGCTTCTTCCAGCTCTTGCATAGCCACTCTTCCACACTGGTTTGCCAACGGCTGATGTTGCAGCGGTCTGCCAAGCTGATGAGTGGCAAGGAGAACACTGTTCTGGTAGAGAGGTGGTGTAGTTCGTCGTCCTGCAAAGATGGATTGGTTGATAGACAGTGTGGTATAAAGCGATCTCGAAAATTCTACCTTTGATCGGTAAATACAAGTTTACAATCCATTTTCTCAAGGAATGAGTAGCAAACCAGTAAACAGTCTGCGGGAATGACAGACAGTGCATTTTTCAAACCATATATTCAAACAAGCAGTTGAATTAATAAAGTAATGAGCATACAATGCGCTGTCACTGTTGTTGTCACAATTCAACCATTTAATATAGGTACCTACAATGAAAAAGAAAGAAACACTTAGGAAACAAGACACCAAAAATAAAGAAACAAGAATAAATGCAAATCCAAAGCAAAGACACGAATGAAGGGATATCAAAATGCCTGTCATATTCCATAAAAAAAAGTTTTACAAACACATGTACATCCTTGCACCTACTTCTTTTGATAATGACGACAATGATAACCACGATGGACACAGCTCCACAGCTGACACTTATTATGATTGTAGAGAGTGGTGACTTGTCAAGTTGCGGTGTAGAAGTGGCGTCTAAAAATGCGAGAAAAAGAACACCGCAATCAATCGATCAGTCAGCTCACCAATCAATCACTACATGCACAGATAAACGAGTACATACAACACTGATAAATACAAAGATCAATGCAGACGGACAGACAGGCAGATCAACATTGATAGAGTTAGCACATCTGTACCTTAGTGTATTCATAGAATCACGAAAGCGGAGCAACACACGCACATTCGGATGCATTTAATTGAATGTACAGTCTAAATGATGTTTTTGGTTTTCTTCTTGATAACATAAACTTTGTTCATATTCTATTATGAACTCAGAAACAAACCGAACGATGACAGCACTGTGAGAATGTTCTTTTGACTTTGATCCATAACACGTTCTAGACAGACATACATACAGACAGAGAGACAGACAAACAGACAGACAAATGTATACAGACAGACACACAAACATATAGACAAAAACAGTCAGACAGAATGAGACAAACAGACATAATGACAGAGATATGGCGATACAGAGGCAGAGCAACTCAAAAAAAGAAAGCGAGAGCAAAAGAGAGAGAGAGAGAGAGAGAGAGAGAGAGAGAGAGAGAGAGAGAGAGAGAGAGAGAGAGAGAGAGAGAGAGAGAGAGAGAGAGAGAAAGAGAGAGAGAGAGAGAGAAGAGGAAAGGGGAAAGAATGTGAACAAAACTCACTCAAGAAAAAAGAAAATGAATCGAAGCCCACTTCATTGAACAATTCAATCCGCCAGTAATCCAATCCCTCGTACAGCATGTCAGTGATATCTACCTCCACCTTGAAGTCAGGAGGTTTTCCGGACACCATTTTCTGGCTGTAAAATACATGTGCATAGGTACATGAAAAGTGGTTTGTGAGAGTGAGATAGAGATAGAGAGAGAGAGAGAGAGAGAGAGAGAGAGAGAGAGAGAGAGAGAGAGAGAGAGAGAGAGAGAGAGAGATCACAATGGCAATGACAATGACAATTCTTTATTTTTCGAGGGTAACAAAAATAAGCATATTGCCTTCGCCCTAAAGAGGGACTAGTCTACTGTTACCACACCTACTAAATAAAATTGTTATTCTAGAGAGAGAGAGAGAGAGAGAGAGAGAGAGAGAGAGAGAGAGAAAGAGAGAGAGAGAGAGCGAGGGAGAGAGAGAGAGAGAGAGAGAGAGAGAGAGAGAGAGGGAGAGAGAAATACAGAGACAGGCAGACAATCGTACACACACACACTTTAACTTATACACTGATTTAAAAAGAGACTAAGTTCGGCAGGGGCGGAGGAACACAAGTCGCACACTACAAATAGCGCTAAAACAGGTGACAATATAAAATGTGTCTCTACATGGTAATAATTCTTAAAAACAAATACATAACCGTTATTGTGCATTCATCTCTGCATGGATGTGAAAAATGTCTGCAATTCCCGTTCTTGTCTTAGTTTAATTCAAAGAAACATGAGTGCTAGGTCCCAATATATACACTCAGGAGCATGACATATGTGAAGTTAGAAGGTTAAAATGAATCTATTTTGTGCTTGTGAAAAATAATCCTTTGGTCTTATTTTGACAATGAACATATTTCACACGCACACAACAACACACACACACACACAAACGCACACATACACACACTACAACATACACACACTAATCCACACACACACACACACTCAGTTCGATAGCAGTTACAACATTAATATAATTATAAGTTAGAAACGTTATAACAAATGTAGTAGTACTGGCATTTGTTTTTGTTTGTTAGCGAGCAATACTTCACTCACTGCAAATGCACTATTAAAACGTGATTGATTTTAACTACTTTATGTAGACAAATAATCAAAACTCACCTTGGAGATTGAATCAAAAGAGTTGAGGGCCGTATTCCATTGTTCCCGTTAGCATTGTCTTCTGAAGTTTTAGCTGCGTTCAGTTTGACTTTCGTGATTTTTGGCGTGTGAGCTCGGAAGAAAAAGTACAGTGACGTTGTGCTACCAGTCTTTTCAAATGAAAACTCAATGATTTTGGCAGGACCTTCATGAACACATTTTGAAAAATTGTCACAAGTTCAGTCATACAAGTATACGAAGTCTATGATACTGCTGGTTATGGCAGCTATTTTTAATGTTCTTATATTTATATCATCAACATTTTTGCATGAAACTTCCTTCAATAGTACCAGAGAATACTGAATAACTAAGTTCACGCACATTTAAAGCGCAGGACACATGGCGAGAAGAAACAGTAACTTAAACCGTATGTCTGTTTCTTGCACTCGCATACAGATACAAACTGTTGTACACGTCCACGTTAACACTTCTCTATCAGCTCTACATGTTTTATCGTTATCCAAGTCAGTATAGTTTGCTGAATGAAGTCAGAAATATATAAACAATAAAGAAACAGACAAGCAGCTAAAGCAACAACAATAAAATGATGAGAGAAAAAGACTCCATCAAACAGAAATACAATTTTTTTTATTTTTAAAGTACTCTAAACACTCACATTTAACAAGTAGATGTTTTCGGACGATCACATCACGTGCGCCTGTCTCTTGCATGTCACATGACACGTATCCCATGTCGTTGCATTGCACGTACTGTATGACATGTTTGACGTGCAGATCATCCGGTCGTACAGTTGGCTTTAGTTCTGTGCCATCCTCTCGAAGAAGCCGTACTCTAGTTTCTCTGGGTGGATTCCCTTTATCTATCTGGCAAATGACGTCTACGGATGAATTTTGTGCAAATACGGCTTGCTCAGACCCGTTCTGTCTCAAAAAGATATCGTTGATGCTTGGTGGATCTGAAATAGATGCACAAGACAATTACATATTGGTTTTGTATTAAAACAATCGAACAAACAACCAACCAACCAAATAACCAAAATAACAAACAAACAAACAAACAAACAAACAAAAACACACACACACACAAACACACAAACAAACACACACACACACACACACACAAACAAACAAACACACACACACACACACAAACACACACACACACACACACACACACACACACACACACACACACACGCACAGACAAACGAACAAACACATATTAAAAGAAGGATTTACGTTGTCGTTTGTTTGTGAAAATGAATCAAACTTAAAAGACGAATATATTCTTTCCGCAACAAGTAATACGCAAAACGTTTATTTTCACGGCAAGGTGGATGTTCAACGAAGAAGTAGGCGTAGGAAGAACAGCAGCAACAGCAAAAGCAACATAATCAGCAGCAGCAGTAGTAGTAGTAGTAGTAATAGTCAAAATCATGGTTAACCTCGTAAACCACAACCACAAATTAACAAACCAAATACAACAACGAAAACCAAAACAAGTTTTCATCAAACAAACCACAAAACGAACATTGATTTCGTTACGAATTCACACCTCAACGTTTTACGAATTGTCGTTTGTTGTTCAATAGACGTCGGGCTCCTAATCGGGGTCGTGAGCTCGAATCCCGGTCGCTGCCGCCTGGTGGGTTAAGAGTGGAGTTTTTTTCCGATCTCCCAGGCCAACTTATGTGCAGACCTGCTAGTGACTTAACCCCCGTTGTGTGTACACGCAAGCACAAGACCAAGTGCGCACGGAAAAGATCCTGTAATCCATGTCAGAGTTCAGTGGGTTATCGAAACACGAAAATACCCAGCATGCCTCCCCCGAAATCGGCGTATGCTGCCAGAATGCCGGGGTCAAAACGGTCATACAGGTGAAAATCCAATCGTGCTAAAAACATGAGTGAACGTGGCAGTCTAAGCCCATGAACGAAGAAGAAGAAGAAGAAGAAGAAGAAGAAGAAGAAGAAGAAGAAGAAGAAGAAGAAGAAGAAGAAGAAGAAGAAGAAGAAGAAGAAGAAGAAGAAGAAGAAGAAGAAGAAGAAGAAGAAGAAGAAGAAAAGAAGAAGCAGAAGAAGAAGAAGCAGAAGAAGAAGAAGAAGAAGAAGAAGAAGAAGAAGAAGAAGAAGAAGAAGAAGAAGAAGAAGAAGTTCAATGGACTTACATGTGACAATCACGTTGATGGAAGCATTGTCTGTGATATGTTCATGACGAGCATACCATGTCCACTTTCCTTGGTCTGTACGATGCGCTGTCTTACAAACGTTGTAGAGGCCACCTTTGTTCTTCGGACATTGACATGACTCTTGGTCA
The DNA here is from genome assembly GCF_037325665.1 of Littorina saxatilis. Lineage (NCBI taxonomy): Eukaryota > Metazoa > Mollusca > Gastropoda > Littorinimorpha > Littorinidae > Littorina > Littorina saxatilis. The sequence continues at coordinate 40,778,799 of NC_090252.1, forward strand.
GATTTGCAGACTCCCCGAGAATGACTTATGATACACAAGACTGTATTTGGTTCATGCTTCACTGTGATATTGTAATTTTCGAATTCAGGGTCAGCACAGACGTTTGTGATTTTGAAGGAAATCCTTAGCGTAGAGCGTTCAGCCACGGTCACATTTTCTGTGATTGTAGGAAATTCAATGTGCGTACCTGAAAGTTAAAATATTATACATGTTGTAATACAAATAAAAAGTCTCACTTTGGGAAAACACAATTACACTTAGATACAGAGACAAACATTGCTTTAATGGAGGTGTGAGAGTATTCATTTTCGACATACAACCCTTCCATCGGCACTGCTTAGTCAACTGTTCCGTGTGTGAGCTGATTGCACAGACCGAATAGAAATAACAATACCTTTCTGGAACCTTGCAGATACAGCTAAAACTTTGTCATTCAACAAGAGCTAACACTTTAAACTCATCAACATGAACAAAACAATAATACTTCCTTAAAATACCCAAAAAAAAACCATCATCATCATCATCATCATCATCATCATCATCATCATCATCATCATCATCATCATCATCATCATCATCATCAGCATCATCATCTCCACCACAACCTACCACCACCACCACCACCACCACCACCGCCACCACCACCACCACCTCCACCACCACCACCACCACCACCAACAACAGCACCAACAACAACACCAACAACAACAACAGACGCACGAACACACAACAACAACAACAACAACAACACCAGCAATAACAACGACAACAGCAACAACAACAACAACAACAACAACAACGGACGCATGAACACACACGCACACACACACACACACACACACACACACATACACACACACATACACACACACACACACACACACTAGCACGCACGCATACACGCACGCACGCACGCACGAACGAACAAACTTACTCGCACACGCGAGCACGCACGTACGTAAGACGCAAACACTCGCACGCGCGCACGCACACACATACACTCTCACACACACACACACACACACACACACACACACACACACACACACACACACACACACACACACGCAAGCGAGCACGCACGCACGCACGCACACACACGCACGCACGCACGTACACACACACACACACACACACACACACACACACACACACACACACACACACACACACACACAAAGACACAAACACACATACACTGATAAAAACCTTACATTGATTGCAGAACGTGTTGTCGAATAAAAGCGTCAGAAAACAAATATGTGTAGCAAATGTTGCAAGTGCGAACATTGTCATCCGCGTACTTCAGAAATGCCTACCTCCTTTACGAATTCACAAAGCAAATAATGCAATTTTCGATGAAAACGTTTTGTGCAAACGGATTTGCATTTTTTCTTCCTTGTTGGAACATAAAACATAGAATGGTGTATGTGTCTTGTTTTGTCGTGTCTCGGTCGTTCGTGAGTATGTGTGCGCGCGCGTTATCTTCTCACTGCATCAGTACACTGAAAGTAAGTTTATTTCCTGTAGGGAAAATAATCAATCCGGGCATTGATGTGTCGTTAAAATTACACCTTCATTTGACTTAGTAAACACAATATAAAGGCATGTTTCACAGTATTGAGTATCTCAAAGACTTCCCTGGTTTCCCTCTTTAAAAGCATTGCAGCAGACGAAGCCGGAAAACAAATCACATTAACATTTACATTACAAACCACAGTTTAGAAATAGGTTGTCATCCAGAAGAAATGAACATGTTTTTGTCCATACAAAAAAGTGCGTAAGCCGAGATCTGATATGTTTCCGCCTTGTGAGACATTGTGACTGATAAATGTGCATATCACAGACACATCTTACGATAACAAATGTATTGCGTTTTGTTTTGGACAGTTTCATGCATCCTTTTTCAAAATAAACAAGACAGGCTCTTCCGTAAACCTCCTGTCGGTAGCTGCTAAGGAGTCTTCTTTGGGATCACCTCAAGGTCTCGGCCAACCAAGACTATGGCATACTCGTAGCAAAGCCGCCGAATGGTACCGTAAACCAAGAATAGTGACGTGAAGCTACTCTTACACTGTGCCGAATTGCCCTTGCGAATAGAATTTTCCAATAATTCACAATGATCGGGACATGGTCGCAAGACATTCGTAAATGTTCTTAACCATTCGCCACCATTCGTCTCTTGTTTTGAACATAGCAACATGTTCCTAATATTCGCAAAGAAGTCATGTTCTTAACTTTTTTGCAACGTACTTGTAAGATTTCGCAAGACATTCGTAATCATCGCAATGTATTCTTAACGCTCGCAAGGCATTCGCAACCATTCGTTATGCCTGTCTCACACTGTGCTGAATATCCTTGCGAACATTCGTAATCATCGCAATGTATTCGTCAGGCTCGCAAGGCATTCGCAAACATTCGTTATGCTTGTCTTACACTGTGCCGAATATCCTTGCGAATATAGATTCGTATGCATTCGCAATGATCAGTAGACATTCGCAAGCACTCGCAACCATTCGTAAGACATTCGCAAGGATTCGTAAGGCTTCGAGTGGTCAATATTTTTCCTGTCCATTAGTCTCTTTTTTTTGGCCAAATACAACATGTTCATATACACATTTCTTGCGAATGTCTTACGAATAGTTGCGAGTGCTTGCGAATGTGTACCGATCATTGCGAATGCCTTGCGAGCGCTACGAATACCTTTACGATGATTACGAATGGCTTGCGAATACTGAAGAATATGCATTCCTTGCGAATATTAGGAGCATGTTGCTAATATTCGCAACAAGAGACGAATGGTGGCGAATGGTTAAGAACATTTACAAATGTCTTGCGACCATGTCCCGACCATTACGAATTATTGGTGAATTCTATTCGCAAGGGAAATTCGGCACAGTGTAAGAGCAGTATTACGAACAATGCGAATTGCATAATCGCTTTATTCGTAAAATGTTTGCAAGCACTCGCAACACTCGCAAGGCCACTCGCAACGTTCGTAATACACCCGCAAGACATTCGTATATGGATTTGTATGCATTCGCAATGATCGGTAAGGCTTCGAATTTTCAATATTTTTTCCTGTCCATTCGTCTAATTTTTTGCCGAATACAACATGTTCATATTCGCTAGGATATTCGGCACAGTGTAAGACAGGCATAAGAGAATAGAATGTCGTCTTTTGATTTGGAACGTGACGTGTTTCAGAACTTCTTCTCGACAACTCGGATGGTCGTTTTCACTGAACGATGGACATTGAAGTGATCAGAATTTCAGAGAATTGTCTTTTACTTTCACAGAACTGTCCCTGCTGAAAGACTTGCGATTATGTAACAATGCGCGAGTCGCAATGATCCAGGTAGGAATGTGACCTCTTCCAGTCGCTCTCCCTTTCATTCCCTCTGTTTTCTTCATCGAGTCGCCAGGTCAGTTAAGTTTTAATCTCGGGCTGGTGCGGTGTAAACCATTGTGCCTGCAGACACTTTTGCTTCTATCTCGCTAGGGGGTGAAATCTCTTTCAAATTATAGTTAAAGTTATCCAGTTCTCACAAGTGTCTGCTGCTTGTGTCTCTTGTTGTTTTTCTGCTAAATTGCCATTCAATGCAACCCCCGTCGGTAAGACTTCAGATCCAATTTCTAGGACACATGACTGCGTACAAAAGATTGGGCATGCTTTTCTATATTTTGACGATTTGCCTTTTCGCTTGTTGTGTACTCAATTCTTCATCAAAGAATGTTTATGGGATATATCTCGCTCCACTGCTTTTGGAGTGACCGTCTAAAGATGGCGCCCATTAGTAAGTGATTAGTCACTTCCTGCGAGGTATCACTTGGCTATAACGACTTCCTGCGATATATCAATTGATATAGGGTGCATGTTTGACCAATGGTTAGTTACAGTTTTGTCATGTGACCCGTAAAAACGCAATAAACATATATACTTACACACAGAACCACCCTAAAGTTGAGACAAATAAAGAAACACAAACAAACACAAAACAAGTAAGAAACAAAGAATGAACGGAACAAGCAAACAGAGAAACAAATGAAGAACAGACAATATGATTATTGTTTGAAAGTAGCTGCATTTTGTGCATGCGGAAAGGATTGCTTGGGCTTCAAATACCTTTTTACATTTAGTCAAGTTTTGACTAAATGTTTTAACATAGAGGGGGGAATCGAGACGAGGGTCGTGGTGTATGTGTGTGTGTCTGTCTGTCTGTCTGTGTGTGTGTGTGTGTAGAGCGATTCAGACTAAACTACTGGACCGATCTTTATGAAATTTGACATGAAAGTTCCTGGGTATGATATCCTCAGACATTGTTTTCCTTTTTGTAGATAAATGTCTTTGATGACGTCATATCCGGCTTTTCGTGAAAGTTGAGGCGGCACTGTCATGCTCTCATTTTTCAACCAAATTGGTTGAAATTTTGGTCAAGTAATCTCCGACAAAGGCCGGACTTCGGTATTGCATTTCAGCTTGGTTGCTTAAAAATTAATTAATGACTTTGGTCATTAAAAATCTGACAATTGTAAAAAAAAAATGTTTTATAAAACGATCCAAATTTACGTTCATCTTATTCTCCATCATTGTCTGATTCCAAAAACATATAAATATGTTATATTTGGATTAAAAACAAGCTCTGAAAATTAAAAATATAAAAATTATGATCAAAATTAAATTTTCGAAATCAATTTAAAAACACTTTCATCTTATTCATTGTCGGTTCCTGATTCCAAAAACATATAGATATGATATGTTTGGATTGAAAACACACTCAGAAAGTTAAAACGAAGAGAGGTACAGAAAAGCGTGCTATCCTTCTCAGCGCAACTACTACCCCGCTCTTCTTGTCAATTTCACTGCCTTTGCCATGAGCGGTGGACTGACGATGCTACGAGTATACGGTCTTGCTGCGTTGCATTGCGTTCAGTTTCATTCTGTGAGTTCGACAGCTACTTGACTAAATGTTGTATTTTCGCCTTACGCGACTTGTTTATATTTAGTCAAGTTGTATCTGTGTTGAGGCAAACACACACACACAAACACACACACACACACGCACGCACACACGCACGAACGCACGCACTGACAAACACACACACGCACGCACGCACGCATGCACGCACGCACGCACGCACGCACACACACTGGCACACACACACACACACACACACACATACACACACACACACACATACACACACACAGTGGGACAGGCAAATACAGGCAGATACACAACCGAGGAAAGGTATTAATGTTATTCACAGCCACTTTACTCCTTTAGCCCTGACACTTGAAATTTTTCGTCACGATGTGGGACAGGCCGGAGCAAAGAAAAGCAAGGCTCGGGTTACCATTCAGGAACATGTTTTGGCCCTTCACCAGAAATATACTACGCAGTGCATATACACACATAAAGAGCAGCAACAGGTATGAGTAGACTGATAGCAGAACACTGTAACTACCACCATAGCAAGTCTCACTTGGGCGCGGCATACACACCGGAGAGGTTGTGTCTTCGCCTGCTTACCTCGAGGGCAAGGTGAGTCATATATACACTGTCATGGCGGCGGTATGCTTAAATCCGTTCTGGTGTTTACTCACTTAAAATTGTGATTTTAGCAATGGTATAACTATTTCGTGTATAGTGTATAGCAGATTTTGTTCTCATGTTTATGTTTTTACTATAACAAAAATTGTTGATCGTGGATTATCATGTCATTGTGTTAAGTGAATAAATAATATGAGCTCACTGGTCGAATTATAATTACAGGTACAATAATGGAGATCCGCCATTTTTGTGGCGCTCTTTTCGTGGTCTGCCTGTGTGGAAACGGAATGTCATTTCCAGGTAATTTTTCACTGTTTACATTGTATGATAACACAGTTTTGCAACTGTAACCATTACATCCACACACACACACCCTCCACCAATCTGTGTCTGCCTGCTTGTCCCAACACATCTCTCTGTGTCTGTGTCTCACTCACTGTTCGTCCGTCTGTCTATGCCTTTCTGTCTCTCTTTGTCTGTCTATCTGTATCTCTCTGTATGTCTCTCTCTCTTTCTCTATCTTTCTGTTTACCTGTCTCTTTCTCTCTGTCACTCTGCGTTTTCAGCTAACAATGTCATATGGCACATTTGAATATGAACATTCAACATTTAGTTACGGTTAGACTGCATATATTTCAGCTGAGCACAAAGAACAGCACTCATCATGTGAGACTGCAGAAACTGTACACGAGGGTCATCGTGCAACAATCTCGTGCCGTTTTAGTCGTCCATTCGAAAACTTCCTTGTTTACAAACTTCCTTCTTCAGATGGATCAAAGAAAAGTAAGTAAAGGTGAAGTGAGTGAATGCCTCATGATAAGATAAGTTTACTTTTGCTGATGTTAATATGGGTTGTGCGATCCTAGCTGTGTAGATTTGTGGTAGTTATTGAAATGTTAAAATGTCCACGTCGACGATCCTAACAACTGCATTAGCGACAACACCAACAGCAACAACGACAACAACATCAACAACAACAACACCAACAACAACAACAAGAACAACACCACCACCAACAACAACAACACCAATAATAACAATCACAACATCAACGCTATCAACACCCCCGACACACTCAATCACAACAAAAACAACCACAACACTAACTAAAACAACACCACCACCACCACAACAACAACAACAACAACGAGGTGGACTCAAAATAAGCGTCACATGTTTTGTATTCTTGACTCTCATTGATATCATTTAATTTACCTTTATTTTGTCATAAAATCCTTGGTATATTATATACCTCACCTGAAAATTACATGATAATGGAGTTACAGAAAATGTTGTATTGAGAAGAAAACGGGTACATTGTCAGACAATACTGTACTGAATAAGAGGTATTGTATTGGGAAGTAAGCTCTAAATAAAAGAATCATTTCAAGATTAGCATTGGTCAACTTTAAATAAATGCATGTGTTGGTAGTTGTTTTGATATGCTTTCCTATTTGATGCATATATGTGTTGCATATTTAATAACGACAGTAACAATGCTTTTTTTTAAGCCATTCCTGTGGTGTGCAACTGGGAGAAGGGAAAACGGAACTGTAATATTCTCGATGGATACAATGTCACTACCACAGCGACCAGAGATCGGGCCACTGTTACAATTCCATTAGCACAGCAAAAGCACTCTGGGGAATACTACTGCAAGACCCTCCCTGCAGCCACCGACAATGCAACCAGCTGTATTCTGACGGTGCAAAGTAATACATTTAATTATGTGTATCAACATATTTTCTAGGGATATACCTTGTAATTTTAAAGCAACAGATATTGTAACAAGGTTTATGATACTTTTTTGTTATATACATAGACAAGTTTACACATATACATTGGCACGTATATACAATAAACATACATTTAACATACATTTATATGGGTGAAGGTTTGCGAACAGGTAAGGGGTGTATGATACTTAGCATCTCTGGGGATGATTGGTTTGTTCAGTAATTTCTAACAAGGCCATATTAAGATTTTAAAATCACGGTACTGAATGTCACAGTATTAATTTTGCCAATATTAATCTTTAGATGTACATGATCCCGTTAACTGTCTGACAGCAAGACCAAAAGTGTTACATGATTCTGAGTTATCATGTGATGAAGTGTCACTGGCTTGACATAATTATGTCAATTTTTTTTCTATTTTTGTTTAATCGTATTGGCTATGACACTAGGTTCAGAAGAATTGCTTCCTTCAGAACAATTCTTTGGATTCCACTGTGTTATAACCTGGATGAGAGATTTCTAGAGTATGATATAATAATAATAATAATGATAATGAGGATATTTATATGGCGCGAATCATAATATTGATCTAAGCGTCTCACAAAATCAAACATAAATAAATTATGTTTTACACAATTCAAAAACAAATAATAGTAAACATCATCATGTGCGACTTCATGAAAGTAGTGTAGTTAGTGGTATTATTCAAAAACGAACATACATAATTTGCACTTGTACCCTATATGTGTACAGAGCATACTGTCAGAAACCAAACCCTTGTTGCTTGCAACACGAGCCGTCCAGTTGCAATCGGAAAAGAAGCTTCACTTACCTGTGCATTCTCCAAAAGCGTCGTCGGCACAGGCATCACGCTGATAAAGCAGGGATTACGTTCAGGTAATCAAGTCTAGGGGGACTGATCGATTTGCGTTAAGTGATCCTATTTTCAAACCTTTTGACGTATATAATTATGTAAAAGCTTTTTATTCTGTCTTTTGTATGGTGTCAACAACAGCTTGCCTGTAATCAGCTAAATGAAAATAGCAATGATAGTATGTACACGTTGATATTTAACGAAACAATTATTAGTATTAAGTGGGAAAATACTAGACCACGGTTTAAGGTGATGTCTACAAAAGAGACTCACTTTGGTTCCAGTTGAAATTATGCGGTGCGACAAAAACCAACAATGTGAAATGCAAACCGAAGGCTACGCTATTGCTGAACAGACGGACACCTACATCAGGATCAGCATTCCTTCTGCAACACGAGCTCATACTGGAGTCTATGAGTGCAGTTCAGCCATTATCAAAGAAATTAGTGGCAGATGTTTACTGGAACTCACAACAGGTAACTTGATTCATGTAGAGTAGTTTGTTGTTTTCTTTATAAGGAGCGTGCGCCGTGTGTGTGTGTGTGTGTGTGTGTATGTGTGTGTGTGTGTGTGTGTGTGTATGTGTGTGTGTGTGTGTGTGTGTGTGTGTGTGTACGTGTGTGTGTGTGTGTGTGTGTGCGTGTGTGTGTGGGTGTACGTGTGTGTGTGTGCGTGTGTGTGTGCGCGTGTGTGTGTGTGTGTGTGTGTGAGAGAGAGAGAGAGAAAGAGAGAGAGAGAAAGAGAGAGAGAGAGAGAGAAAGAGAGAGAGAGAGACAGAGACAGAGAGAGAGAGAGAGAGAGAGAGAGAGAGAGAGAGAAATTCCTTGTACCTACGGTGACCTTATCATGGTTGACGACTGTCTATTTTTTATCTGCTATGACCCCCTTCCCCCTCCTCACCTCTTTTATTCCACATCACGTTATGGCGTGTACATGTTACAGGCCCGCTTGAAGAACACAACCATCCGAAGCCGTATGACAAGGAGTCGCCGTATTCGCTTGTCATGATTGGTGTCTTTGGAACTCTGGCGACTGTGACGCTTGCAATAGCTCTCATCGTGATGCATCGGTCAGTGCTTACAATATTTCACATGTGTCTTTGTGGTTTGTTTTGTTTCAACACACATGCGAACTGAATCAGGAACTTTGCAGTAGTACATTTCAACTGATGAGGGGTTAGGGGGGGGAGGGTGTGTGTGGCGGACTGTTTAGCACACACATGATATTATCTTGAAGGACGCTCTGTTCAAGGGGGAAGTACTGATCCGTTTCTTTTCAATTTGATATACAACATATGTAATATTTGTAAATGCAACTCTTAAAATCACTGTTCCCACACAGACAACGTTGACTTATCGATGACACTCTTGCATTGCAGTGCTTTGTTCTTTCCCCTTTCAAAATAGTCTCCACTTAAGCTATTTGAATTTGAAGACTTATGCTAAGATACTGTTTTGTTTTGTTTTCAATTTGAGATCTGAATGTATCCCCTGATATTGTTTTGTCCAACGCACAGATGTTTTTATTACCAGTATTGATGATAAAGCAGTATGTATAGAAAAACACATATATATCTTTCTTAAGGGAAGGAACAAGGTAAGTATTCAGATAGTCACAATTAAACCATACTAACAGTTCATTTACTTTCTTTTTTTTCCATTTTATTTCAGTTACTTTGCATTTGGCCGCCGACCTGGATGTCTCACTGCCATCAAAACACGCATGAATGAGTGTGTAGGTGACAGCAACAGGGCCTCCAGTCCAGAAAGCAATGATCCATGCTTGCCAGGAGGGTCATCTTGATTGTTTCGAAGAAATGTCGTTATCAACACTTTGTTCACCTTAACTATTTTACTAACCATGTGTTATGGAACATAGCTTGAAAACAATGTCAGACACTTAGTTAGTACGAGTGTGTTCTTAAAGTGTTTGATTAATCGCAGATACCTTTCAAATGTGGTGGGCACAGTAATTGTCATTGCTATGACAAAGTACAACTGTACACATTAACAAAACTATAACAACAATCATTGTTTTAAATCCGGTAATTTTATGTTATTATCAATCAAAGTATTACATGTTATTCTCTATTTTTTTCACGGGTTTAACGGAGGCCATTATTTATGCATGCACTTGCGTACGAAACAACAGTTGTTGGTATTTTGTAAAAAGCGTTTTCATAGCCTTTTTTTCCTTGGAGACGGGGATCCTGGCACAATGAAAACCAAACAAAGCAAAACCAATATTCAACAGAGAAAATGCATAAGCACCAAAACAGACCGACACAATGACATAACCGAACGAAATATACACGTGCATCAACACATAGATCAATTGATCGTTTATTCCTGAATGGAATTTCCTTGGAGACGGGGACAACGGTCAAACACACAGCAGTAAACGTGTGAATATGTGTGAATTTAATACAATTCACATTAATTACCTATAGTACAATGCTTGATCTTCTCGGAGGGGAGCAGTAGTCACGCTCATTTGCAAATAATTAATCAATGCTTGTATGCAACACTTTTGCTATTACACTCTTCATGCCGATTTCTTCGAAGACCGGGAAACTTGTATTTGGAGGGCTAAGGTTGGCAAACTGCATTGCATTACACAAACCGTAATCAGACTTCATCGTCGTTTTTTTTTTCTTATATCCAAAACACTCTCGCGCAAAGTAGACTTAACCAAAGTAGACTTCATCAGCCAGCGTCAGTCTAATGGGCAGAATATACCTGTGCATAGTCAGCGGCACAGACGCCGCACTGCATATTATTGATGCTGCGATAGGGATTATGACGAGTACTTGGCCTGGTTCTTTTTCATGCAACGTGTAGCGGGCTGGGATAATCTGCAGTACGTCGTCTGTGCCGCTGACTCTGCGCAGATATATTCTGCCCCTAATGTCATATTGTCTGCGCTTCAAATTAGCGACATGGTGTATATTGCGTTTTTGTGTATATGTGTTTTGTTCATGTGTTAATGTTTTACTCATTTACCATGTTTAGGAAAGATAATTGGATAAGTGACACGATTTACAATGTTATTATAAATGTGTCTGAAACATTAAGCGGAATGTTGATAATGTTATGTTATACTAGGCTTCACTGGTCTGCATATTTCCATTTAGAAATATTGGTATATATCAGATACCATTCAATACTTTTAGTAACACGCAAACCATGAATGATTAAAAGCTTTTCTGAATATCAATATTACAAAAGTGTAGATGTTCTGTGTGTTATAGCCGGGTTTGAATTGCAGTGAGGTTTTATTATTTGTATATGCCTTTACTTGCAGCCGTTTTGGAGAACATATTGAACGTGTTTTGCTACCTAACATTAACAGCTATTGTGTTTTCAGCGTAGCAATAGGGTCCGATATTTAGACGAGACAAGTATAATGCCGACGAGTCGAAGACGAGTCGCATTATACTTGTTCGATGTCTCGTCTAAATATCGGACCCTATTGCTACGCTGAAAACACAATAGCGATTATATAGCTGTTCTGACCTTTATTTGTTGTTCCAAACTTACAAAATGACAGTTTTTGCGTCGATGCGTTGATCTCAGGTTTTGATAGCAGACGCCGTTTCTTATGCGCATTAGTTTTGCGCAGGCGCCACACTGACTTTGGAAAAAAACTCGATTTGACAACACAGCTGTTAACCAGCTTTTTATTAGTTCATTCGTATACAACAAAAAGAAGTTTGAGTTTTTTTAATTTTGAACAAGACTACTTATGAAGAAGACCAAAACACAACATCAACGGAAAACTAGAAACAACTGAAGAACTAGGATGCAACAAGGGGAGGAAAAGAGAACAGCTAATCCGTACAAAGCGAGCAGACGGCAGCGACGTTTCCAGTTTGGGTGAATGGCATTTATACTTGTCTCGTCATGAAGCGAATTTTTCAACATTAGTTATAAACGACTACATGAATGTTAGTGCCATGGGTTGTACATCAATACTTCAGAGGGGAAGTGGAGTATTTAGTGTGGAGTTACGAGATAAGAAAAGCCGAATGCGAAAATTTGTGTCAGAAGGCAACTGTGAACTAAGCTCACAGGCACACAAAAACGGCTGTTCCGTTGTACTCCCCTTTTTTTTT